>NC_134457.1:195365431-195675431 GCF_047948215.1 Lycorma delicatula
GGAGGAATGCATACGGAGGGCTGGGTTCCCGGTACTTTTGACCGGGGACTTCAACTCCGAATGCACTGAACTCGGAGGGTGCCGGTCCACGCGGAGAGGCTACACCCTAGCTACAATGCTTGGGGCCGCGAGACTGGTGGTCATGAACACGCCTAGGGTGCCTACATACGACGCAAGGGGAGATGGATCGGTGTTGGATCTGACAGCGGCCTCAGATGGGTGGCAAGAAGAATAGTGGGCTGGCAGGTAGTAGAAGATGATTTTGCCAGCGACCACAAAGCCATAATTTTTTAAATACAAGGAGGCGGAAGGGGTATAGAGGAACAGGACCCTATCTGGAGGCCGTCGTAACAGCAGGCCGCGACGGTAGCGGATAGGACGGCGGCAGAGGTGGCCCGTAGGCGTGTTCACACCCCCGAGGAATTCATGGCCATCCTACAGGGGGAATGTGTGAAACAGCGGCCACAGCCTGGGAGACGCGTAAAGAATGTTTACTGGTGGAACAGGGACATTGCGAGACTGCGTGGTGAAACCAAAACAGCAAGGCGGAGGATGCAGCGCGCACGACGGAGGGACTCTGAACGCCTACATGAGGAAACGGAGGTGTTCAACGTGGCACGAAAAAGCCTTTGTAGAGCCATTAAGGCTGCCAAACAAGAGGCGTGGCGACACCTCGTGGAAGACCTGGAGCAGGGCCTACCTGCCCCACCTCGTGGGGCAGGGCCTACCAGATCGTCACCAAGAAGTTTGGTAGGCGCCTGACCCCATTGACAAGGGAACAGTCTCTCACAGCGATAACGGAGTTCTTCCCCGTCGAAGAGGAGGAATGGGAACCGATAGCTGGTGATCAACAAAGCGCTTCACTGTAGAAGAACTACAGTGGGCGTCCAAGAAGATGAGCCTGCGGAAGAGCCCGGGCCCAGATAACATCCCTGGGTCCATCGTGAAGGTGTTGGTGGATAGGCACCCGTGGACGGTGTTAGACATGTTCAGTGGGGCATTGTCCACGGGGAGTTTTCCCGGGCTGTTGGAAGGAGGCCAGGTTGGTCCTCCTCCCGAAACCGGGAGCCGAAGAAACCAGGAAATACCGGCCGATCTGCCTCATCAACACGATGGGAAAGCTGTATGAGAGACTGATCGCTGAAAGACTGCGGTCGGAGATTGAGGCGGGCGGAGGTCTTTCCCCAGACCAGTTCGGCTTCGTTCGGGGAAGATCGACCGTCGACGCCGTCCGACGGGTGCTAGAGTGGGCCAGAGTTCAGTCGGCAGGCACGTGGCGACGAAGGAAGATCCCATTGATCATTCTCCTAGACATCAGGAATGCATTTAACTGCGTGCCATAGGGAGTGATCATGGGAATACTCCGGGAGAGAGGGATCAGCGGCTACTTGCTCGCCGTAATAAATGACTACCTGCATGAGAGATCTCTGCGGGTACGCACAGAGGAAGAAGAAGATGACTTCAACATGTTTGGAGGCGTTCCGTAGGGGTCGGTGCTTGGGCCTCTTCTTTGGAACATCGCGTACGACGGCCTTCTCCGGGAAGAACTCCCGGAAGGATGCCAGTCGATCGCGTACGCAGATGACCTCGCGCTGATGGTGTCGGGACGGACGGAGGAGGAGGTAGAAGATAAGGCAAACTTGGCGGTGGCAGTCGTCAGCAGATGGCTGGGGGAGAGAGGACTACGACTGGCACCGCACAAGACGGCAGTTGTCTCGATCACCGGCAGAAGAAGACTTAGGGGAATGTCCTTCATGGTGGACGACGTACGATTCCACTCGTCCGGTTGCGCTAAGTACCCGGGCGTGTAGATTGACAAGAATGGGCTGTCTAACACCCACCTCAGAGAGGTCACGAAGAGGGCCGAGCAGATACAAGACGCTCTACAAAAACTAATGGGCAACAAGAGCGGACCACGGGCGAGCAAGCGACGGCTGATCCTTTCAGTGGTTTCCTCCGTCTTGCTGTACGCGGTCCCGGCCTGGAAGGACGCACTTTCGAGAAAGAAGAACGTACGGATGCTAGCCTCCCTTACCAGAAGAGCGGCGATACGCATAACATCGGCGTATCGCACCGTATCCGGATGCGCAGTGGCAGTCATTGCAGGGGTGCCTCCCATCGAGCTGCGGGCCAAGCAGCTGGTCTCCACATACGAAGGAACGCCGAAGGCGGAAGCCGGGAGGCAGCTGATGGTCAACTGGCAGGAGATGTGGAGAACGGCTACGGCTGGGGCATGGACCAGGAGACTGATCCCAGACTTGGGACCGCGGGTCAGACGGAGGCACGGGGAGGTAGATTACTTCCTCACGCAGTTCCTGTCTGGACACGGGGAGTTCGGGGTCTACCTACATCGGTTCAAGAGAAGACGGACACCGAGGTGCTTCTACTGCGGCCAGGATGACACGCCGGAGCACACCTTTTACGAGTGCGAAAGGTGGGCTGTGGTCCGGCGTAGGCATGGCACAGATGGCCTCACTCCAGAAACAACTGTAGCTCACATGCTGAAAGGGAAGAGAGAATGGGATGCGGTACAGAGCATGGTGGCTAGCATCCTGAAGACGAAGGAGGTACATGGAAGAGAGTGGGGAGAAGACTTCTAGGCGCGGGTAAGCAGCAATGTCCCTAGCAAGTATACTGTGTGTTTCTTCTATTATATATTTTATTTTTGTGTTGTATTGTATTGTATTGTGAATTCATTGTCCCTATTGTCACTGTGGTTGGTATTCTACGGCCGGCTCGAGATGACAAGCACGATCGCTTCGACCGTGTGCAGGAGGGCCACGGCTAGAGGTGACACCGCCGAAGAGACAACATGAAGTGTGGGTTTCATTTATTATGTATTTTCCTTGTATTGTATGATTGTGGTATTATTTTATTTTATTGATTGTGTTCCTGCTAACGGCTACGAGGGCACTCACAGCGAACGTGCCCGCGGATTGCGGAAGAAGGAATAAGTTCAGACGCCAACGTGATGGGCTGCAACTGAAGGGAGGGTTCTTCGCTATTGTCCTGATTGTGTTTTATTTTATCTTATTTTATTTCATTTTATTGAGTTGTTTTGTGTTTTGCTGCTGGTTGAGGAGTGCAATCGCAGCCAACGTGATAGTGGTGGCTGACTGCGACGAAACAATACAGGAGGGGAATCGTGGACGCCGTGCAGGGCCAGGGAGGCAGCCTGGGTGCAGAGGACGCTTTGGCTCCTTCATATGCAAGAATGAAGGTCAGTTGGGGTGCTCCGATGATGCATTTGGTACCCTCAGGTGTGAGAGGGCGGACGCGGCGGTTTGCCGGCTTCGCGCAAGGCGTAGCCGGCAACCTAGTGTAGGGACGGGAAGGGTAGCCTCTCAGTGGAGGGATGTAGTGGTCGTCCAGAAGGGAGGGCTGCTGCATCTTAATGAAACTGAGAGGACCTCGATGGGACGCCAAAGAAAAGGCATGACAGGGGGGCAGTCGACTGCCACGACACTCCGACATTCCTGTGCATAGCCTAACGGCGGAGGCCGGGGATGTTGGGGGTGTTTAAAAAAAAAAAAGATGACTTTTGGTACTGTCAACTGGTACAGAAGTGTGGACTCGGCTGAACAACTAAATAAGAAAATTACACATTTAGTAGGAAAACTAGATTCAAAACAGTCTGGCAATCCTAAAGCTGTTATAAAAAAAAAACTGAAAATTGGAGAAACATTTTCACAGCAAAATGGTGCAAATGTCATAGTACTGAAGTGGAGGGCAAAAACGAAGAAAACTTCAAAAGATCTGATGATGAACTTGACAAGACATGATGATTCAGTGATTCAGGTCAAGAAAAAAAAAGGATTTGTTGTGAAACCTGAAATGGTTGTGTTTTATAATAAAGGAAAATCTTTCATTGACAGAGCTGATCAGATGGCTGCCTATTCCAGTTCATTGGTCAATAAAGTGATACCGGGTAGTAGCATTCAACATTTTACTGGAGACAGCTGTTGTGAATGCTTACTCTCTGTATAGGAACATTATACAGAATAAAATAACAGTCATCAATATTAGAGATAAGTTGCTAACTGCTAATCATTTCTGCTAACTACTTCAATTTATCCAATGTAAAAAACTGAAAATCCACTTTAAGATAGTAGGTGGTTTGATCAGTACAGAATAACAATCTCCAGATGGGAAAAATTGTTGTACATTAGGAATACATCGAGACTGATGTTATTGCAAAAGTCTGATCACTTTGTTCAATAGCTGATCCTATCTGGTTGAAATGGTTACTGTGTACTGTGATGAATACAAAAGTGAATAAATATCTTGATTGCAGCTCTAGTTTGGAAGTCTCTGTGCAGCTGATAATGTTCATTTTTATGTTGAACAACCATGTTAATACATTTATGCTTATAACTGCTTATTGCAAAATTATTCGTTTTAATAGGTTTTTGTAGATTTAATTAACTGTCTAAAAACCAAGAGGAAGTGTCACAGCCATTATTGACAATGATTATTTTTGTTTATTGACTGCATACTTAAAAGAAAAGTGTAGGTTTTGGCAAGATTACATAAGACAAGAAAGGACTAATGAGGCTAAAAATTACCTGTATACAGTACTTCCTGATGTCTGTTAATGTATCAAGTCATTCATGAGTGATATTAGAGATGCAAACCAATAAGAATAAAGGGAGAGTTGATAAATAATACCAACTCATTGTCTGAGGACTTTGACCCATGCCTAGACTGGTACTTTAGCTAGTACCTGACAATGATAGAATAATGTTGAAATTAATGGTAATCTTTTTGACTTTTCGTCATTGAAACAATAATGTGTATTAATTATTTGTCTCAAAAGGATGCTCTATGCTGATCTGTCAGAACTTAGAGTAAATGAATCATAATATGTATACAGCTTTTACGAAGTGCAACAATAAAGTAATGAGACTGATTTTTCTTTGCAAGATGTGGCAACCCTGCAGCTTGCGTAGGCACACCATCTTTGACCTTGGTCTATAAGCTACTTCTGGTCCAAGTGGCACATTGATGCAACTGCTCAGTCGTGAATTGTGCTGTAATACATGAATACGTGTTTGTGTCTCTCGTCACAGAAATGAAACCGCAAAATATTGCGCAACGGTATGCCATTTCTTTTTGCGTTAAATCGGGTGAAAACGCGACGACAACTTATGGTAAGCTTCAGAAGGCTTTTGGAGAGAAGGTTATGTCAAGAGCTCAAGTTTTTCGGTGGCATAAAATTTTTAGTGAAGGCAGAACGAATGTTGAAGATGAAGACCGCAGTGGACGACCATCAACCTCACGGACATTAGTCAACTTGACAAGGGTGCGTGAAATCGTACGGTCTGATCGAAGATTATCCGTGAAAATGATTGCAGAAGAACTCAACATCAATCGAGAAACGGTTCGTCTAATATTAACTGAAGATCTTGGTATGAGAAAGATTTGTGCAAAAATGGTCCCCAAAAATCTCGCACAACAACAGCGAGAAACACGGAAAAATGTGGCTGCCGATCTGTTAGAGCAAACGGAAATCAATCCAGATTTGTTGAGCCGTGTTATCACTGGTGAAGAAGGTTGGTTTTTTCAATACGATCCAGAGACAAAACGCCAAAGTTCGCAATGTGCTCAAAGGGATCACCCAGACCAAAAAAAAGCTCTCATGTCAAAAGTGAAATGCATGCTTGTGTGCTTCTTCGATTCCAAGGGAATTGTTCATAAAGAGTGGGTGCCTCCTGGACAAACAGTTAACCAATATTTCTACAAAGAAATTTTAGAAAGACTTCGTAAACGAGTTCTTCGTGTCCGTGCCAACATTGCTGATAATTGGATTCTGCATCACCATAATGCGCCATCCCATACTGCTCTGTCAGTACAGCAATTTTTAATCTCAAAACAGATTTCAGTACTACCACAGCCACCTTATTCATCAGATATCGCTCCGTGCGACTCTTTTCTATTTCCAAGAGTAAAAATGGCGGTCAAGGGACACCATTTTCAAACAACACATGATGTCCAAAAAGCTGTGACGAGGGTCTTGGAGGATATTACAGAATATGAGTTCCAGAAATGTTACCATCAATGGCAGAAGCGCTGGAATAAGTGTGTGCAATCAGAGGGGGAACTACTTTGAAGGAGACAACACTAAACATGACTTTAAGCAACATTTTTTTTCACATCAGTCTCATTACTTTATTGTCGCACCTCGTATGTTTGTTTTACAGCATCTTTTACATTTATGTTTGTACCCCACCATTTGTTAGAAATTTAAAATATTCTTTTATGTACATAAGTAATTCCTAAAAGAAATACATCGAATTCCACAAAAGTGTTTATCAATGTTATCAATTACTATTATTAGTTCAGAAGAAATTATTTTCAAATATTTGCTACCCGCTTATAGCAGATGTTGAATATCAAAAGTTTTGCATGTGATACATGTGGGCAATAAAAATCAGAGGTTTTATGTTGTTGCCTGGAGACATTTCCCTTTCAGGCATCAGAATATAACATGCCCTGCTACAAATGTAAGATTAGCATGCTATTTATCAGCATATCAAAATGTTTGGTGAATTTGTTTCTCTGTTACCAGTTTTCAAACTTTTTCATGAGACTAATACTGTTTTCAGTGGGACTGACTTCATTGACTCAATTATGTCAATTTTAAAATAATATGTGTATATATATATATATATATATATATATATATATATATATATATATATATATACACACACACAGGTGATTCAAAGATACGGGAAATTAAAAAAATTAAATAACGTTAATGAAATTTTTTTTTTTTTTTTAAATGAATTTTATTTCATGTAATTGTACAAATGTTGCCATTTTAGGATACATACATTTCAGTTTATTTTTTAAAGATGACATCTTGCAGGTGACCTCCTCTTCTACGTAAACACTCACGAAGTCTCTTCGTTAAATTGTTCATGGTTTGGCGTAACATCTCAACTGGAATTTCCGCAATTGCTTCTCGGATCTTTGCCTTCAGTTCTTCCCTTTTAGCAGGTCTACTGTGGAACACTTTGCTTTTAAGGTGACCCCACAAAAAGTAATCGCAAGCTGAGAGGTCAGGCGATCTGGAAGGCCATCTAATGTCACAATTTCGTGAAATGACACATTGTCCAAACAATCGGCGTACAGCTGCCATCGATATTCGTGCAGTATGTGACGTTGCTCCTTCTTTTTGAAACCAGGCTGTGTTAAGAATCGGTGAAAATCTCTTTTGTTGTTTCACAACAAAGGTTTCAAGCACGGCTACGTAACGAGCCGACGTCACTGTAATCGCAAGACCGTTGTCATCCTCAAAAAAATAAGAGCCTATAACACCGTAAGATGACATAGCACACCACACGGTCACTTTCTGGCTGTGCAACGGACGCTGGTGTAGCTGCGTAGGATTTTCTTGCGCCCAGTATCTGAACTTTTGCTTGTTAACAAATCCACTGAAGTGGAAATGCGCTTCGTCTGACATCCACAGTTCGTGAACAAACTCTTCGTTATCATTTATCTTCTGAAGCATTACATTACAGAATTGTGCTCGCACAACTGCATCGTTCGGTTTCAGTTCCTGGAAGATCTGCAAATTGTATGGATGGTATTGCAAGTCATTCACTAACATTCTTCGAACACTTGAACTATGCAATTGTAAAGATGCTGAGAGACGACGGATTGACCGATGTGGACTTCGTTTGACAGCATCTTGTAAAGCTTGAACATTCTGTGGTGTACGGACGGTTCGCTCACGGCCTGGAGGTTTCTTTTTCATTGCCGAACCAGTTTCCTCAAAATTAGATATCCATGTTTTAAATGCATGTGCTAATGAAACACGGTCGTGCCGTCCCAGATTAAAATGACGGCGAAATTCTGTACGCGCTTCCTCCACACTGTCATTATTTTTGTAAAACGCTTTGATAGCAAATGCACGTTGGGCACCACTCCAAGGATCCATGACAACTAAATGGCAGGTTAGGTTAGAGAGGCTGGCGCCACTTATCAAGTGGTACCAATCGACCACGGCTACCAACACAACTTTCAAAATTTCCCGTTTCTTTGAATCACCTGTATAAAGGAATATATATCACTAATATTATATATAATATAATATTGTATTCTGTATTGAGTTCCTGTATTGTAGATTTTGAAAAATTGTATTATAATACATAAAAATTCCATACATACACTAATATTTTTAAATATAGTGACTAAAATTTGTAAATCTTATATCACCATAGTATATTATAAAAATAATATATTTTACCGCCTCTATGAATCATGAGACCTTGCCATTGGTGAGGGGGCTTGAGTGCTCAGGGATACAGAGTAGCTGGACCGAAGGTGCAACCATATCGGAGAGGTATCTGTTGAGAGCCAGACTAAGGAATGATTCCTGAAAGAGGGCAGCAGCTCTTTCAGTAGTTGTTAGGGGCGTGAGTCAGGACGACTTAAATGGCCGTATCAACATCACTCAGTCCTCTGAGTACTGCGCAGCTGAAAGCAATGGAAAACTACAGCTGCTTTTTTTCAAAGAAAATGTGGCTCTCTGCATTTTCACATAGCAATAATGGAGGCGCCTTCCTTGGTAAAATATTCCGGAGGTAAAATAGTCCCCCGTTCGGATCTCCGGGTGGGAACTACTAAGGAAGGGGTCACCAGAAAATTAAAAAATAACATTCTACGAGTCGGAGCGTGGAATGTTAGAAGCTTAAAAAAGGTTGGTAGGCTAGAAAATTTAAAAAGGGAAATGGGTAGGACAAATGTGGATATAGTAGGAATTAGTGAGGTTCGGTGGGAAGAGGAAGGCGACTTTTGGTCAGGTGATTTTAGAGTAATTAACTCAGCGTCAAATAATGGGCAGGCAGGCGTAGGTTTCGTGATGAACAAGAAGATAGGGAGGAGAGTGGAGTATTTCAAAACGCATAGCGATAAAATCATTGTAATAAGGATAAAATCAAAACCTAAACCGACAACGATTGTTAACGTCTATATGCCTACAAGCGCCCATGATGATGATGAGGTAGAGTGTGTATACGAAGAGATTGATGAAGCAATTAAACACGTAAAAGGAGATGAAAATTTAATAATAGTTGGAGATTGGAATGCAAGCATTGGAGAAGGCAAGGAAGGAAATATAGTGGGTGAATACGGGCTGGGCAAAAGGAATGAAAGAGGGGACCGACTTATAGAGTTTTGCACGAAGTATAATTTAGTAATTGCCAACACCCAATTTAAAAATCATAATAGAAGAATATACACTTGGAAAAAGCCAGGCGATACTGCAAGGTATCAGATAGATTATATCATGGTCAAGCAAAGATTTAGAAATCAACTCGTTGACTGCAAAACTTACCCTGGAGCAGACATTGATAGCGACCATAATTTGGTGATAATGAAATGTAGATTGGGGTTTAAAAACCTGAAGAAAAGGTGTCAGATGAATCGGTGGAATTTAGAGAAGCTTGAGGAAAAGGAGGTAAAGAAGATTTTTGAGGAGGACATCGCAAGAGGTCTGAGTAAAAAAGATAAGGTAGAAAATGTAGAAGAAGAATGGGAGAATGTTAAAAAGGAAATTCTTAAATCAGCAGAAGCAAACTTAGGCGGAATAAAGAGAACTGGTAGAAAACCTTGGGTTTCAGACGATTTATTGCAGCTGATGGATGAACGTAGAAAATATAAGAATGCTAGTGATGAAGAAAGTAAAAGGAACTATCGGCAATTAAGAAATGCTATAAACAGGAAGTGCAAACTGGTGAAAGAAGAGTGGATTAAAGAAAAGTGTTCAGAAGTGGAAAGAGAAATGAACATTGGTAAAATAGACGGAGCATACAGGAAAGTTAAGGAAAATTTTGGGGTACATAAATTAAAATCTAATAATGTGTTAAGCAAGGATGGTACACCAATATATAATACGAAAGGTAAAGTCGATAGATGGGTGGAATATATTGAAGAGTTACATGGAGGAAATGAATTAGAAAATGGTGTTATAGAGGAAGAAGAGGAAGTTGAGGAGGATGAAATGGGAGAAACAATACTGAGATCTGAATTTAAGAGAGCATTAAAAGATTTAAATGGCAGAAAGGCTCCTGGAATAGACGGAATACCTGTAGAATTACTGCGCAGTGCAGGTAAGGAAGCGATTGATAGATTATACAAACTGGTGTGTAATATTTATGAAAATGGGGAATTTCCATCAGACTTCAAAAAAAGTGTTATAGTTATGATACCAAAGAAAGCTAAAATTTAAGATAAATGTGAAGAATACAGAACAATTAGTTTAACTAGTCATGCATCAAAAATCTTAACTAGAATTTTATACAGAAGAATTGAGAGGAGAGTGGAAGAAGTGTTAGGAGAAGACCAATTTGGTTTCAGGAAAAGTATAGGGACAAGGGAAGCAATTTTAGGCCTCAGATTAATAGTTGAAGGAAGATTAAAGAAAAACAAACCAACATACTTGGCGTTTATAGACCTAGAAAAGGCTTTCGATAACGTAGACTGGAATAAAATGTTCAGCATTTTAAAAAAATTAGGGTTCAAATACAGAGATAGAAGAACAATTGCTAACATGTACAGGAACCAAACAGCAACAATAACAATTGAAGAACATAAGAAAGAAGCCCTAATAAGAAAGGGAGTCCGACAAGGATGTTCCCTATCTCCGTTACTTTTTAATCTTTACATGGAACTAGCAGTTAATGATGTTAAAGAACAATTTAGATTCGGAGTAACAGTACAAGGTGAAAAGATAAAGATGCTACGATTTGCTGATGATATAGTAATTCTAGCCGAGAGTAAAAAGGATTTAGAAGAAACAATGAACGGCATAGATGAAGTCCTACGCAATAACTATCGCATGAAAATAAACAAGAACAAAACAAAAGTAATGAAATGTAGTAGAAATAACAAAGATGGACCACTGAATGTGAAAATAGGAGGAGAAAAGATTATGGATGTAGAAGAATTTTGTTATTTGGGAAGTAAAATTACTAAAGATGGACGAAGCAGGAGCAATATAAAATGTCGAATAGCACAAGCTAAACGAGCCTTCAGTAAGAAATATAATTTTTTTACATCAAAAATGAATTTAAATGTCAGGAAAAGATTTTTGAAAGTGTATGTTTGGAGTGTCGCTTTATATGGAAGTGAAACTTGGACAATCGGAGTATCTGAGAAGAAAAGATTAGAAGCTTTTGAAATGTGGTGCTATAGGAGAATGTTAAAAATCAGATGGGTGGATAAAGTGACAAATGAAGAGGTATTGCGGCAAATAGATGAAGAAAGTAGCATTTGGAAAAATATAGTTAAAAGAAGAGACAGACTTATAGGCCACATACTAAGGCATCCTGGAATAGTCGCTTTAATATTGGAAGGACAGGTAGAAGGGAAAAATTGTGTAGGCAGGCCACGTTTGGAGTATGTAAAACAAATTGTTGGGGATGTAGAATGTAGAGGGTACACTGAAATGAAACGACTAGCACTAGATAGGGAATCTTGGAGAGCTGCATCAAACCAGTCAAATGACTGAAGACAAAAAAAAAAAAAATATATTTTAAAACAAATTGATGAATAGATTAAGCTATAAAATTTTATAATTTTTGTGGTGTCATTAATTATTAATGACTAATTAGAAAACACTAAATAATAGAACTAACTAAAAAAAATAGAATAGTTAAATAAATAAATAGAAACTAAATAAACAGAAAATACTCTTTTAGGGAGTACATTATTTATTTTATTTGGTGGTTAAAATATTTCACTGAATACATATGTAAAATGAAATTTGTTTACCAGTTCACTCACCACAGCTGCTCCTAAACCAAAAAATAAATTCTTTAAGATGTCAATGATATCACCAATGTAGTTATTATTTGTTGACCATGCTTAGAAGGTAATATGATATAAAAGTGAGGGCACAGAAGACTGCAAAATTTCTAGCACTCATAAGGGAAAATTATCTAACAAAGAGATTGAGAACAAATAGCATTCATGATGAACTAACTATTATTAGGCTTCTTGCCTCTTAACTGATATATAAAAACTTCACTTTAAAGCCGACATGTTTTTCCATCTGAATGATCACACAAAAGAATTTTGGTTTGGATAAAACCCTAATGAAAGGTATGCTGAATGATGTATTTAGAAAGAACAACCTTTGGAAGTGACTCTATTAATCTGAATTTAGTATTCTACTTCACTGTTTGATCTAAATTCCCTTGATTCAGCAGTAGACCTGGATCTCCAGTTTTTTCCTGTCAACTGATCACTGCCAATGAACGTCTGGTCAAATGAATAGTTTGCTAAAAAGGATATATGGTACTTTTTTATCCTTATAAAACTCTCTTTTGTTGATTGAATGATCAAAAATCAGACTTACAGAGTGCTTTATGAAAAGGACATTCTGTTTTAAGAAGACCTTTAAAAATAATTTATGTTTTTAGGAGCTGAAACAGACTGTTTGATGATTACTTTAGAAACATCCCAATTTCCCTGTTCATTGTTGTTTGAAAATAATAAAATGCAGGCAATTATGAAATTATACTATTTATACTTGTGTCTAAAAATGTGAGAACTGCCTATAGCTAGTCACAGATTTTATTTTATATTGTATTTATAAAGTTACATCAAGCTAGTCAGTGGACTAGGTTGTTTATTAAGCAGTCCTTTATTAACATCAAGGTTCACAAAAGCATTTGCTTATTTAATGGGAAAGGTGGAATCATAGAAATTTAAAAGAAAATTGAAAGAGTTATTTGTTGAAGAACATTCTTAAGAGAATCTTTTTTCAAAAGTTTTTTAATAATGTTCTTAATAAAGATTTCTTTTTAAATAATGAGTAGAACAAGATTTTGTGACTTCCATAATGCTGTATGCATAATTTGTGTACCCCAGTTGAGTTTTCATTGCTAAATTATTATTGAAAACTATTATTGTTTAAAATTCTTTTCTTTTTTTTAAATTGTAAAACTTTTTATGGAATTTTTTAAATATTATTAAATATTAATATCCATTATTTGTAAAAGCTTTATACATGTAAAAGTTAAAAATGAATGATTTTTAACAAGCAAGAATGTACAAAGATAGTGAGATTGTTTTTATTTATTTTGTGACTCAGAATATGTTTAAATTTATTTGAATAAATATGAAAATTTAGAATGAATGTTCAAATAAATAATTATCTTAAAATAACTCCAAAATTATAGTTTTTTCTGAAGATATCAAAAATACATAAGCAAATGTCATTTAAATTTTATATAAAAATACTTTATAAATTTAAATAGATATAAAAGATTTCTCTCTCTCTCTCTCTCTGTGTGTGTGTGTGTGTGTGTGTGTGTGTGTGTGTGCAATACATATATGCTTATATATCCTGTACCTTTCTATGAAAACATTGCAACTAAATAAAAGTTAAATATAATAATTTTAGTAACATTTATATTAATAAATGTGGTTTATGTGAATCCAGAATGCTAAAATATTAAAATTCATCAAAATTATGTATATATTTTATAAAGAGTTCTTTAAAATTGCATTTAACTTTACTACTTTTTTTGATCTGATGTTAAGCAGTTAAAGAAATATGACCTTGCAAGCTAAAGGCATCTTTTTCAAAAGATAAACAATAAGTACTAATTTATATTGTCTTTTTCTTGTATTAGTACATAAATACCCTTGTTATCTTATAAGAGTATGTACCTTACAAATTATGTCTATAATTTCCCTTGTTAAATTTTAATTCTGATTCATTTTCATTTACAAAATCAAGAAATTTTGATAAAGCAGTTGTATGGAATACAAACAACAAATAAGCAGTAATTTTATGTAACTTCTTAAAGATCATCTATACAAGATTCATTTCATCTTTTTTATATACTGAATTACCACCTTAAATATTTATTCCATAGGCTAAACAATGATAAATTAACCGATAATAAAAAGTCTTTATTTATTACACCATTGGTTAGAAATTCATATTCTTCCTAATCATAAATATACCTACATTACAAACATACATACCTACTTTAACATATATGCTTATCTAAGATAAATTTATTCAACCCATTATAAATTACAATCTACCATCAAATGCAAGAACTTTTAACTAATTCTTCCAATCAATCTAAGTCATTAGATACAGGTTATGTTATTATTTAATTGGTTGCTGAAGTGAAATAAGAAATTAGACAAAAACATTAATATCCAAATTTTTACCAAGGAAATAACAGGCCAATTTCTTAGTCTTTATGAACATATTGGTTTCTAGGCTCTCAGCTGTCTTTCTACAACAAATAATGTATTGTATAAGAGAGAACATCACTCATACATTCACTTAAATCATTTTTTAAACAAATTTTAAGGTGGAGTGGCATTCATTGTGGATCTACTAGGCCTAAAATCATGCAGAAAACAATAGGAGTGTTGACTCTATGAAAAACCAATCATTCTATGTGAAGAGTTTCTCCACCAATTTTTTTCTTCGGATGATTTATTTTCCTTGAAAAACTGAAAGTACTGGCTACTAAATACGTTGCTGATTTCCTTGGGATCACTTATTATACAATTGTTACAACTGTCTTTTTCATTTAGTAATTATTTTCATAATTATTTCCCATCCTATTTTAATAAACTTATTAGCAATTATTACTTTATTTGTATAATATTCATAATTCATACTATTTTCATTTTTGTGCATTAATAGTTCAGTACACTGTTTTTGCATTATAATTGAGCTTTTGTGGATTTGTTGTTTCAAAATATTTAAATTTACTTGAGTGAAAAAATTTCCTTAATTATACAACTCTCTTTATTCCTACTCCCAACCCATTTAGTTGTAGTTTGACAGCTTATATTTAAATAGTTATTTAAGATTGCATACAAACCATTCCACTTACTTTTAACAGATTTAGCATAATAAATATAATTTTCAATTTTTCAGAAGAAGAATGTCCCAAAGATCAATTCTATAATCAGTAATCAATCTCTTTTAGAAGCAAAACGTTTGATAACTATTTATTTATCTACTTAAATAACTTACCATCTGTTGTACAATATTTAATTATAATGATCTAATGTTATCCTACCTTTTAACTGCACCTTAATAAAAACCTTACTCAGATTCAAACGGTTTTGACAAGCCATTTAATTGAGTAAACAAAGATTAAAAAAATTCTACTCCTCAAATTTAACAATCTTTCAGAAGTTTATAGTGTGTTGGAGTAGGTGATATTCTGCATGACAAATATTAAAGTCTTCCTTTTTTGAAAGTGAAAATTTATTGTAAATTAACTTCATTAAATATTCTGTATTTTGTGAAAATAATTTTGAAAAAATGTTATGTTGAAAATGCAGTGAATTGTGTTAAAAGCATATTAACTTCCACTTTAATGATTATAAAAATAACTATTACAGATTAAATTAAAATAATACCCCAGCAATCATATTAAAATATTTAAATGATACAGGGGATTCATGAAACATTAATCTTTTAATTTATCAAAATTACTGCCAATGCACCTCATAAAAATCCAATTTACTTTTTGAAAAATATGTCTTCTTTTTATTATTAACTTTAAGAAAATAAATACATTAAGAAATAATAATCTGTTGACAGCCAAGTTTAGAAGAGAATAATAATACAAAAATGTTTCAGAAAAACGCAAAATCTGTGTTACTTAGAGTGAAGACTTGCTTGTTTGAGAATCAAAGAATTTACTTTGAGGAGTAATAAATCTGAATATAGGATAAACCTTTCAGATTCAGACTATAATGTATCATCAGGATCATCTTAAAGAAATTTATCTAAAGAGTGCAAAATTGAATCAGAGGTTCTACCATTTTAAACTCTCCTCCCTCTACATACCTTTCAAGACAAAAAATATATCTGAAGCACTGAAGATCATCTCCTGACCAATACTTTCTACTTAAAAACTGGGCCGTTTGAATCTCCTGAAATCCATAAATCAATTTAAGCTGAGCATAACTTTCCAAAATTTAAATGGCCTTAATCCTTATATAATCTTGATATTTCCTAAAAGGTTTTGGACTAAATGTTTCTGGCTTGGGAAATCATTGATAAGTATAAAACTCACAGTTTTTTAAGTATAAGGCATATTCAAAAAGTAAGGGCCGTTTGGTCATTAACAAAAATTAACTTGTGAGAAAAGGTTTTTACTTACAGTTTAGTTTACTACATATCTACTTCACTTTTCCATTTAATCGCCGTTCAGTTCTAAGCACTTTTTGTAATGCTGCAACAGTTTCTTTAACCCCTCTGCAAAGAAATTCCCCACCTGGGAATTGAACCAGTTGATAACGGCAGTCTTGAGTTCCACGTCGTTTTCAAACCATTGCCCACCAAGCCACTTTTTCAAATGCAAGAAGAGGAAGTAGTGCTAGGTGCAAGGTCAGGACTATATGGAGGGTGGTCAGAAAGTTCACAATGAAGATCTTGAATCCTCTTGGTTAAGGCACCGGTGTGAGGACACGCGTTGTCGATTTTGGATCACAAGTCTCAGTTTGGTGAGCATTTTACAGTACACGTCAGCTGTAATTGTTGATCCACATTCCATGAAATCAACCAAAATGACGCCCTTTTCATCCCAAAAACAGTAACCAACATTTTTCAACTCTTTTTTTTTTTTTTTTTTTTTTTTATCTTCAGTCATTTGACTGGTTTGATGCAGCTCTCTAAGATTCCCTATCTAGTGCTAGTCGTTTCATTTCAGTATACCCTCTACATCCGACATCCCTAACAATTTGTTTTACATATTCCAAACGTGGCCTGCCTACACAATTTTTCCCTTCTACCTGTCCTTCCAATATTAAAGCGACTATTCCAGGATGCCTTAGTATGTGGCCTATAAGTCTGTCTCTTCTTTTAAGTATATTTTTCCAAATGCTTCTTTCTTCATCTATTTGCGCAATACCTCCTCATTTGTCACTTTATCCACCCATCTGATTTTTAACATTCTCCTATAGCACCACATTTCAAAAGCTTCTAACCTTTTCTTCTCAGATACTCCGATTGTCCAAGTTTCACTTCCATATAAAGCGACACTCCAAACATACACTTTCAAAAATCTTTTCCTGACATTTAAATTAATTTTTGATGTAAACAACTTATATTTCTTACTGAAGGCTCGTTTAGCTTGTGCTATTCGGCATTTTATATCGCTCCTGCTTCGTCCATCTTTAGTAATTCTACTTCCCAAATAACAAAATTCTTCTACTTCCATAATCTTTTCTCCTCTTATTTTCACATTCAGTGGTCCATCTTTGTTATTTCTACTACATTTCATTACTTTTGTTTTGTTCTTGTTTATTTTCATGCGATAGTTCTTGCGTAGGACTTCATCTATGCCGTTCATTGTTTCTTCTAAATCCTTTTTATTCACGGCTAGAATTACTATATCATCAGCAAATCGTAGCATCTTTATCTTTTCACCTTGTACTGTTACTCCGAATCTAAATTGTTCTTTAACATCATTAACTGCTAGTTCCATGTAAAGATTAAAAAGTAACGGAGATAGGGAACATCCTTGTCGGACTCCCTTTCTTATTATGGCTTCTTTCTTATGTTCTTCAATTGCTACTGTTGCTGTTTGGTTCCTGTACATGTTAGCAATTGTTCTTCTGTCTCTGTATTTGAACCCTAATTATTTTAAAATGCTGAACATTTTATTCCAGTCTACGTTATCGAATGCCTTTTCTAGGTCTATAAACGCCAAGTATGTTGGTTTGTTTTTCTTTAATCTTCCTTCTACTATTAATCTGAGGCCTAAAATTGCTTCCCTTGTCCCTATACTTTTCCTAAAACCAAATTGGTCTTCTCCTAACACTTCTTCCACTCTCCTCTCAATTCTTCTGTATAGAATTCTAGTTAAGATTTTTGATGCATGACTAGTTAAACTAATTGTTCTGTATTCTTCACATTTATCTGCCCCTGATTTCTTTGGTATCATTACTATAACACTTTTTTTGAAGTCTGACGGAAATTCCCCTTTTTCATAAATATTACACACCAGTTTGTATAATCTATCAATCGCCTCCTCCCCGGCACTGCGCAGTAATTCTACAGGTATTCCGTCTATTCCAGGAGCCTTTCTGCCATTTAAATCTTTTAATGCTCTCTTAAATTCAGATCTCAGTATTGTTTCTCCCATTTCATCCTCCTCAACTTCCTCTTCTTCCTCTATAAAACCATTTTCTAATTCATTTCCTCCGTATAACTCTTCAATATATTCCACCCATCTATCGACTTTACCTTTCGTATTATATATAGGTGTACCATCTTTGTTTAACACATTATTAGATTTTAATTTATGTACCCCAAAATTTTCCTTAACTTTCCTGTATGCTCCGTCTATTTTACCAATGTTCATTTCTCTTTCCACTTCTGAACACTTTTCTTTAATCCACTCTTCTTTCGCCAGTTTGCACTTCCTGTTTATAGCATTTCTTAATTGCCGATAGTTCCTTTTACTTTCTTCATCACTAGCATTCTTATATTTTCTACGTTCATCCATCAGCTGCAATATATCGTCTGAAACCCAAGGTTTTCTACCAGTTCTTTTTATTCCGCCTAAGTTTGCTTCTGCTGATTTAAGAATTTCCCTTTTAACATTCTCCCATTCTTCTTCTACATTTTCTACCTTATCTTTTTTACTCAGACCTCTTGCGATGTCCTCCTCAAAAATCTTCTTTACCTCCTCTTCCTCAAGCTTCTCTAAATTCCACCGATTCATCTGACACCTTTTCTTCAGGTTTTTAAACCCCAATCTACATTTCATTATCACCAAATTATGGTTGCTATCAATGTCTGCTCCAGGGTAAGTTTTGCAGTCCACGAGTTGATTTCTAAATCTTTGCTTAACCATGACATAATCTATCTGATACCTTGCAGTATCGCCTGGCTTTTTCCAAGTGTATATTCTTCTATTATGATTTTTAAATTGGGTGTTGGCAATTACTAAATTATACTTCGTGCAAAACTCTATAAGTCGGTCCCCTCTTTCATTCCTTTTGCCCAGCCCGTATTCACCCACTATATTTCCTTCCTTGCCTTTTCCAATGCTTGCATTCCAATCTCCAACTATTATTAAATTTTCATCTCCTTTTACGTGTTTAATTGCTTCATCAATCTCTTCGTATACACATTCTATCTCATCATCATCATGGGCGCTTGTAGGCATATAGACGTTAACAATTGTTGTCGGTTTAGGTTTTGAATTTATCCTTATTACAATGACTCTATCGCTATGCGTCTTGAAATACTCCACTCTCCTCCCTATTTTCTTGTTCATCACGAAACCTACTCCTGCCTGCCCATTATTTGACGCTGAGTTAATTACTCTAAAGTCACCCGACCAAAAGTCGCCTTCCTCTTCCCACTGAACCTCACTAATTCCTACTATATCCACGTTTACTCTATCCATTTCCCTTTTTAAATTCTCTAGCCTACCAACCTTTTTTAAGCTTCTAACATTCCACGCTCCGACTCGTAGAATGTTATTTTTTACTTTTCTGGTGACCCCTTCCTTAGTAGTCCCCACCCGGAGATCCGAACGGGGGACTATTTTACCTCCGGAATATTTTACCAAGGAAGGCGCCTCCATTATTGCTTTTGAAAATGCAGAGAGCCACATTTTCTTGGAAAAAAAAAAACAGCTGTAGTTTTCCATTGCTTTCAGCTGCGCAGTACTCAGAGGATTGAGTGATGTTGATATGGCCGTTTAAGTCATTGTGACTCACGCCCCTAACAACTACTGAAAGAGCTGCTGCCCTCTTTCAGGAATCATTCCTTAGTCTGGCTCTCAACAGATACCTCTCCGATATGGTTGCACCTTCGGTCCAGCTACTCTGTATCTCTGAGCACTCAAGCCCCCTCACCAACGGCAAGGTCTCATGATTCATAGAGGAGGTAAACTCAAGTGCAAAGATTTTCAACTCAAGTGCAAAGATTGCTTATACTTTTTTGGTTTTGGGTAACTTGAATGGCGTTACTGCAGTGACTGTTGTTTGGATTCTGCATTGGTGTAGGATATCTATGTCTCATTGCCCGTAACAGTATGGGAAAACAACAATAGTGGCCTAAAAACATTCATCCACTGCACATTCTTTGCTCTTTGTGTTGGTCAGTGAGCATTTTCGGTACCCACCTTGCACACAATTTGTGATATCTGAGCTTTCTGTGACAATCATGTAGATAGAGGTGCGTCCAACGTGCTGAAATTCATCAGACAAAGCACTAATCATCAATCACCAAACACATCACAGTTTTCGGTTCACTTGTTCAACAATTTTGTCAGTCTGAATACTGGGCCTGCTACTCTGTTCTTCATCATGCACATTTGTGCGGCCATTTTTAAAGTCTCGACACCATTGTATAAGTGGAACCTTTCCTTCACTCATTACTGTAGGCAGTTACTTTTATATGGATTTGAATACTAGATTGTGGATACCAATGTTCTTTGGTGGTTGGGTTTCAATTAACCACACATCTCAGGAATGATTGAACTTTCTTTCTTTCTTTTCTTTGTTCCTGTTTAGCCTCTGGTGATTACCTTTCAGATAATACTTCAGAGGATATGTATGAGTTTAAATGAAGTGTAATCTTGTACAGTTTCAATTCGACCATTCCTGAGATGTGTGATTAATTGAAACCCAACCACCAAACAACACCGGTACCCACGATCTAGTATTCAAATCCATGTAAAAATAACTAACTTTACTAGGACTTGAATGCTGGAACTCTCGACTTCCAAATCAGCTGATTTGGGAAGACGCATTCACCATTAGACTAAGGCGGTGGGTTCAGGAATGGTCGAACTGAAACTGTACAAGACTACACTTCTTTTACACTAATACATATCATCCTCATTGATCCTCTGAAGTAATACCTGAACAGTAATTTTCAGAGGCTAAATAGGAAAGAAAAAGGAAGTAAAAACAACAACTGCAGTTAAAGCAATAAATGAAAGACCTTTGGGTTACCACTCTATGCAGTGGATTACTCCTTTTTTAAACAAAATCGTAATTCTAACATAAATATTCTATATGAGGATAATTTTCTGATTATATTGAAATTATTTATGGGATATAGTACTGTCAGATAGGGTTTAATATGATTGAGGCCAGTCAAAATATTTATAATTCATATTTAGATAATCTGACAGAAACAATAGAACATTACAAACATGGTGAGTTCTCAATTATCATGGATAATGATTATAACTCATGACCTGATTTTTTAAACCAATCGTCTAATGAAATAACTAAAAATATGTCTGCTTTTTTTTATTGAAACTCCTTAAATCTTACTCCAAACAAAAAGCGGGAAAGTAGTAGAGATCATGCAGGAAAACAGTAGTGTTGATTTTCAACACTAGCTTCTCAGCTCAGTTTACTTCTACTCAACAGGGATCCAGTATGACAGATTTAATTTGAAGCAATGTATGTATATACTTTTGATGTTTATTATAAGCAGATTTGCTTGTAATTTAACTGTAGCCAGTTAAATACATGCCTATAAAACACATATTTTTCTGAAATGGATTTTTTCTAAATGTAGACCCAATAAAAATCTAATCTTAATATTTTATGAGTTTTACCATAATATTCCTTTCTTCTTGGCTCAACTGCATTGTAAACATATCAGTATAATTTTAAGACAAGCCATAACTGAGTCACTTACAAATATGAAAATTTTACAAAAAAGTGTATATTTAAATACATACACATATTCATTTTTAAATATAAAACTGGTAACTTGTATACTCTCTATTTTTGCCATTTATATTTATGTAATTTATCTCTACTGATTTAATGCATTTACCTTGTTCTTTGTACATGTTACAGTAAATTTGATTAATCTGGTGATTATACATAATTACCGGTGAATTTGATTAATTGCCTCCAATGTTGGAGAATTTTAAATATATAACAATTTTTTAAATATACCAGTCATTTTACATATTCTCCATATTAATATATTTTACATATTAAAATAACAACTTGACTATAAGCAGTAATTACTAAATTTATTATTTAAATAATCAAAACATTACTGTTCATTAATCAAGGTTAGAAAGAGAAGCAAGCATATGTTATACTTGGTTAGAGTGTGTTGATTCTGTGTACTGACAAATCGTACGTATATAATTTGTATGTTATGTTTGGTTATGATTTGTACAAATCATAACCAGACACAACATACGCTCGCTTCACTCGTTAACCTCATCTAATTAACAATAAATACACAAATTATATATGTTATTCTCCAACATTGGAAGCAATTGATCAAATTCACTAGTAATTATGCATAATCACCAGATTAAACAAATTTACCATAACATATATAACTTTTAAGCTTTAGTATTCTGTACTTGATATCTGAAGAGGGTACTATGTATCAAAACAGCTAGAATGTTTAAATAAAACTAGTAAAAATTAAAAACATATACTGTTTTCATTTTCCAATTTTTGATTATGGATTTTCACCAAGTAAAGGCATCATCCATTGATTATTACAATAATGATGTAATAAAGGTATTTTTATTTGTTTCTAAAAACATTTTTAATTCATTATGAAAGATATCTGCTTCATTTCTTGTGATATCATAAGCACTCCTAACAAACACTAAAACATAGTATTCTATACATATAAAATTCTGAGCTGTACAAACCAAAATTGAAGTTTGGATGTGGTCTATTTTCATTTAATGTTGATTTTTGAAAAGCTTAATTGTTCAATTTTAATTTTATGTATTCTCACAAAAATGAATCAGTAAGTAAATTGTTTTTTTATTATCAACAAAAATTCATGAAGATATTAAACAAAATGAATTTAAACTTACCAATTTATTGATCACAAAATACACTTTTAAGGAAATATTACTTATAAATTAAAAAAAATTATGAAATTAATCTATGAATCATATTAAATGTATTTGTGATTCAATTTAAACTTGAGATTCTTATCTTAGATATTTATAAAAGCAAAATAAGATGAATAAATTAGGTACTTATAAAAATAACAGGAAGTTTAACAACTGGTGGGTGCAAGCCAAAAATATATTTTGCATAAATATAAGTTTTAATACAAATTGCTGTTTTACCTTCATAAATATTTCCAAATTATTTGTGATTATTTTTAATTTATAAATAAATTATAACTAACAATTTATTTCACCTCTGTCACATATATTGTGATTTGAAGTGTTGTGACCACTAATAACACTTTACAGCAGAATGCAAACATGATTTTCTTGCATCTCATAAAGCAACCAACAAAATCACAAATAATAGTACTTTCAAAAGGTACAGAAAAGCAAAAATGACAGATTGATCATCTTATTCACACTTCAAACCATGCAACATTGTGAGATTGAGTTATTGGTCTTAGAATTATAATCCACAAAAACCTAAAAATTCATCTTCCTAACATCAGAGCAAGAAAACAAATTCCCATGAATATAGGTACAGAAGTACATATTTATCCATCTGTCCACCTTTTTCTCTTTTTAGATAAAAATGTACATATTCAAAACAGATTTAAGATGTTTTAATGAAATTTGCAAATCATTTTAAACTAATATTCTAAATAAGGTAAATAAATGTAGAGAATTTATGTTGATAAATTTGAAAATAAATGACCATCTATACTTTTTACTACACATCTATAATATCAAGAAGTAATTGTTAGTTAACTAAATTTAAAAGTTTAATTTTGTACATTTTGAAATAACTCAATTTAAAAAAAAAACTCCAAACAGCTGAGTCATAATGGAAACTGTTAGTCTATGCTAAGTATATAAACAAACAACAATGTACTAAATGAATAATCACATTTCAAATCCAATACATTTTTTAAATATGTCTGCCTAACAAAAAAAAAAACCATCAGCAATAACACAGCAGATTCAAAGGTAAGAACAGACTCACCCAGTCAATTAAGATAGCAACAAGAGTGACTGAAAATATTACGAAGAGAGTTTTAAAAAACTCTTGATTTATTCAATTTAGACTGCTTTCTCATTTTTAACAAATTAGTGTAGATGTGATGTATACATTATGTACAGTTAAATATAAGACCATTATGTCTACTACAATATTGTTGTAAGAAAGCGACTAATAATATTGTAACAAGACTAGTAATGCGGACCTGAGTAACGGATTCCTACCAATTAAGAAGAAAGTAGTAGAAAATACAATAATGGGAGGATCCATAAAGGGGCTAAAAGGAACCCTTTTAGTAAAAGTAACAGGTCTGTTTAACAATTGTGTTTTGTAATACTGCCCACTGGCACACAATAAACAGATGTTCTTCCATAAGAACAGTTACCAGACTCAGGTTAGGAATGCATGGGAACAAAGGGGCTTGGTCGATCGTTCTCACACTCAGCTGGGATCTGATCCAGCAGGTAAAGAAGATAGGAGAGTATAAATACAATGGGGAATGTTTTTTAAATGGCATTATTTTGACTTGTTTTCCTTTAACATTTTTAAGCTACGAAAACAAAATACATGTTATTAAAAGTCTTGAAACACCTATTAAAGTAAGTTAGCTTTTTTATTTTTTAACACCTACCTAGACTGAGATAATGAAAGCAATAGCTAATTTGCAAAAACATGGAAAAACTACAGAGTAAAACACACTTAATTATGCGTGTAATAAAGTAGCAGACAAAACTGTGGTTAAACCAGTAATTACTTACGCGAGCGAGACTTTATTTAAATTAAATCAGAAAAATAGGACTGAACCTTGTTTAAAGTTGAACGCAGAATTCTTAGAACCTGTATAAACAAAAAATATAAACACGAAAACCAGTACAGATTATTGCCTAATAAATTTCTGTATGAAAACTTGGAATCCTTAATTGATACTATGAAAAAGAAGCGAATTTCTTTCTGTGCACACTTCTTAAGATTACTGCAGGAGAGGATTACTAAGAGAATTATTGATCAATTTTGGTCTTTAAAAAATCCGCCATTATGGATCAAAGAAATTAAAGAAGACATGCAAGAATTAAATTTGACTTACGACGATTTACTTAATAAATTTGAAAAATTAAAATTTGTTATTAAAGATCTGAATACCAACTTTAAAGTAAGAACTTCTAATTATACAAAAAGGGTTTATTCAGAAGAGGATCGTAAAGCAAGATCATTAAGAATGACTAAATATTGGGAGAAAGTAAAAGCTAAGAACTTAAAGGCCAAAAGATAGGCAAAAAAGACGAATTATTCTGACTAAAGTGGTCCTTTGAGGCCTTAAAAGGAAAAAAAAAGAAAAAAGTAGCAGACTCCGAGCTCAAATGGCTTGGTGTTCCTAACATTCTAGCAACCCATATTGATATTTTTTATCTGTTAAATTCACCAATTACTTAAAACATGAGCATACAAATTTACAGAATATGTAAAATGTCATGCCTGACCAGAATTCTAACCTGGATCTTAAACATGAAAGGGTGAGATGTTGCCATATACCATCATAGAGGTAGGCAATGTAGTGTTTCATTATTTCTGCAATAATGAAAGTAAACTATTTTTATTTATGTTTTAATTAATTTAGACATATTTCATTTTTTTTTATTAATTACTTTTCTGTACTTCAAAAAGGTTGCCCTGAAAAATTAGTTTTGAAAATATTTCAATTTTCATACTCCATTCAATCACACTTCATTAATAAGTATCCAATAGAATTAAAAATACGACAAGGGATAAGATTCTAAGAATAAAAAAATTAAATACAAATCTCAACTATATAGAAGTATATTATTACAGTGTAACACATGAAAAAGCAAGTTAATGCCGTAAGGGTGCCAATTTAGAAGGGTTTTATATAATTTTATAAACAAAATATATCTAAGTATTTTTTTGTTATATAATAAAACTTGTATAATAATAAATCAATTATTTCCAAACAGTTTGTTTTGTAACAAGTATTTTCAGGACAGCCTTCACATACTTTCAATATAGATAGCTGTCATATAATAAATAAAATATAGCCTATCAAGAAATAACTATGATGCATGACAGGCTACTGTAACCTATATAAAATAAAATATAAATGTTTGTTCAAAATCTTAAATCTCCGAAAGTTCTTCACCGATTGCTTTGAAATTTTGACACAACATTTTATTCGAATACACGCATGTTTTTATATACCTATTATTTATATATTTATTATAGATTGTAATGTTAAGATTTTTTTAAGTTAAATTTTTTGACATATATAGAAATCAAAAAATAAAGATGTAAATTGACATTTATAGAAAACCAACTTAGCATAACACTATAATACATACCAATTCATCTCATCCATGGAATCAAAAAATGGCAGCTTTTAATCTTTGATTAACAGAGCCATTACATATCTCAAACATAACAATTTAAAACTAGCGTCTAAATTAAATATTATAAAGAATATAGCAAGATTAAATGGCTACAATAAAGAACTGATTAACAAATTATACTTTAAAATCAAAAATGAAATATATATAAAAGACAATATAAAACTATTTCTTAATAATTCAGAAAAATTTTAAATAAAAATAAAATTCAACCCATTTTATAGATACTTTGATAAAATATATAAAACTTATAGATACTTTGATAAAACTCATAATCTAACAACATAAAACACTAACAATAAAATAATAAATTTTATAAATAACGATCCTACTAAAATAATAAACTAAATGTATAAATATCATAGATATACAAGGAATCTATAGTTTAAATGTCAGCAATACTCTCATGGCTTTTTTATACAATTCTGGATATTCACTATGAATTTTAACCCAAAATTGAGTTATAGCGACTTAAATGACATCTGTAATGTAGCATTGTAATTTAATTCTATTCATTTTTCTTGTCCCAAATTAGCAAAACTCTTTTCTTGTTGTTTAGCAAATGAATTTAAAATCCACATATTTTGTCTCTGTATATCATATTTCATCTCTTTGGATAGTATTGATCAAATGCAGAACTAAGTGCTGTTACATGTTCGACAACAATAGTTTTTGAATTGTTAATATTTATATCAGCTTCAATAATATATTCTGAAAATGAATGAAACATATCATAGTTGTTTTCCTTTACACGTTTCAACCATAACTGTAACTTTTTTTTGAACAACTATTTTATTCCACAAGTCAAAAGTGGTATTTCCTTGTAATGTTAAATTTAAGTCATATATTAATGAAAAAATATCTAATAAGTAAGCCAGTTTTGCAATCCAATTGTGATTGAGGAAAAAATTAATTAGTTCTGAATTTTTTGTTTCAAGAAATGTTCCTACTTCTTTTCTTAATTTGTAAAGTCTTGTTAATATTCTTCCCCTCGACAACCATCTTACTTCAGCGTGAATTAATAAATGTTCATGTTCAGATCCTATTTCATTGCATAATTTTGAAAAAAGTCTGAATACTATTCTATAATAGTCTGTTGCTTTTGATATAGTTTATTATTTTTATTGATTGAATAAGAATAGTGTTCAAATCAGAAGATAACGTTTTAGCAGCTAAATGTTCTTGATGTATAACACAATGAGTAAAAATAATTTTTTTGTCTGCTACCTCTTTAATCTTTTTTTCAACTCCCGAATGTTTTCCAGTCATACTTGCAGCCCCATCAGTGAGTGCATAACCCAATAAAATTTTTCCAATTAAGTGAGTTCCTTTCAATATAATTATCAATTGCTTTAAATATTTCTGAACTAGTAGTATGATTAAAGAGTTCAAGATAAAAAAAAATTCTTCTTTTGTCATTAATTTTGTAATCAATATAATGAGCAAAACATAAAAGAATTGCTTCATGGGTAACATCAGTAAATTTGTCGAGTTGAATAGTGAACAATGTGCTAACTTTTTGGATTAATTGGTGTTCAACATCAGTTGCTACGTCACTGATTCTGAGCTGAATATTATCATTAGAAAACAGTAAGGTTTTCATTTTATCTGCAGCAGCTGTACCTAGGATTTCAGAACACACGTCTATTAAGCACGGTTTTATTAAGTCTTCAGCAAGAGAATAAGCCTTTTTGCCCTTAGTAATTCGTAAAGCATCTAAATATGATGCTTTTAAAAAAGATTTGTCAACAAGAAGAAACTTCTTCAAAAATAACTTAATTTTTAAATTCAGCACTTTTACCTTCAAAAAATTCAAGTTGCTTATTTTGTAGATTCGAATGTTTTCTTAGTAAATGACGTACTAATTTTGCAGGCTTCATACATTTATTTGATAAAATTTCTCTGCATATGACGCATTGGGGGTCTTGGTAAATCTTCTTCTGATTCTGACAATGAAATAAAATTGTATATTAAGTAATCCAGATTATAATACGTACGATACGTACAGTATCGTTTTTCCAGAATAACTAATATTCTAAGCACTACTGCTACTAGTGATCGGTTTTTGAAAAAAAACTTAAAAAGTTTTTTAAAAATTCTTTTTTTTTTTGTCCTCAGTCATTTGACTGGTTTGATGCAGCTCTCCAAGATTCCCTATCTAGTGCTAGTCGTTTCATTTCAGTATACCCTCTACATCCTACATCCCCAACAATTTGTTTTACATACTCCAAACGTGGCCTGCCTACACAATTTTTCCCTTCTACCTGTCCTTCCAATATTAAAGCGACTATTCCAAGATGCCTTAGTATGTGGCCTATAAGTCTGTCTCTTCTTTTAACTATATTTTTCCAAATGCTACTTTCTTCATCTATTTGCCGCAATACCTCTTCATTTGTCACTTTATCCACCCATCTGATTTTTAACATTCTCCTATAGCACCACATTTCAAAAGCTTCTAATCTTTTCTTCTCAGATACTCCGATTGTCCAAGTTTCACTTCCATATAAAGCGACACTCCAAACATACACTTTCAAAAATCTTTTCCTGACATTTAAATTCATTTTTGATGTAAACAAATTATATTTCTTACTGAAGGCTCGTTTAGCTTGTGCTATTCGGCATTTTATATTGCTCCTGCTTCGTCCATCTTTAGTAATTTTACTTCCCAAATAACAAAATTCTTCTATCTCCATAATCTTTTCTCCTCCTATTTTCACATTCAGTGGTCCATCTTTGTTATTTCTACTACATTTCATTACTTTTGTTTTGTTCTTGTTTATTTTCATGCGATAGTTTTTGCGTAGGACTTCATCTATGCCGTTCATTGTTTCTTCTAAATCCTTTTTACTCTCGGCTAGAATTACTATATCATCAGCAAATCGTAGCATCTTTATCTTTTCACCTTGTACTGTTACTCCGAATCTAAATTGTTCTTTAACATCATTAACTGCTAGTTCCATGTAAAGATTAAAAAGTAACGGAGATAGGGAACATCCTTGTCGGACTCCCTTTCTTATTAGGGCTTCTTTCTTATGTTCTTCAATTGTTATTGTTGCTGTTTGGTTCCTGTACATGTTAGCAATTGTTCTTCTATCTCTGTATTTGAACCCTAATTTTTTTAAATGCTGAACATTTTATTCCAGTCTACGTTATCGAATGCCTTTTCTAGGTCTATAAACGCCAAGTATGTTGGTTTGTTTTTCTTTAATCTTCCTTCAACTATTAATCTGAGGCCTAAAATTGCTTCCCTTGTCCCTATACTTTTCCTGAAACCAAATTGGTCTTCTCCTAACACTTCTTCCACTCTCCTCTCAATTCTTCTGTATAAAATTCTAGTTAAGATTTTTGATGCATGACTAGTTAAACTAATTGTTCTGTATTCTTCACATTTATCTGCCCCTGCTTTCTTTGGTATCATAACTATAACACTTTTTTTGAAGTCTGATGGAAATTCCCCATTTTCATAAATATTACACACCAGTTTGTATAATCTATCAATCGCTTCCTTACCTGCACTGCGCAGTAATTCTACAGGTATTCCGTCTATTCCAGGAGCCTTTCTGCCATTTAAATCTTTTAATGCTCTCTTAAATTCAGATCTCAGTATTGTTTCTCCCATTTCATCCTCCTCAACTTCCTCTTCTTCCTCTATAACACCATTTTCTAATTCATTTCCTCCGTATAACTCTTCAATATATTCCACCCATCTATCGACTTTACCTTTCGTATTATATATTGGTGTACCATCTTTGTTTAACACATTATTAGATTTTTATTTATGTACCCCAAAATTTTCCTTAACTTTCCTGTATGCTCCGTCTATTTTACCAATGTTCATTTCTCTTTCCACTTCTGAACACTTTTCTTTCACCAGTTTGCACTTCCTGTTTATAGCATTTCTTAATTTCCGATAGTTCCTTTTACTTTCTTCATCACTAGCATTCTTATATTTTCTACGTTCATCCATTAGCTGCAATATATCGTCTGAAACCCAAGGTTTTCTACCAGTTCTCTTTATTCCGCCTAAGTTTGCTTCTGCTGATTTAAGAATTTCCTTTTTAACATTCTCCCATTCTTCTTCTACATTTTCTACCTTATCTTTTTTACTCAGACCTCTTGCGATGTCCTCCTCAAAAATCTTCTTTACCTCCTCTTCCTCAAGCTTCTCAAAATTCCACCGATTCATTTGACACCTTTTCTTCAGGTTTTTAAACCCCAATCTACATTTCATTATCACCAAATTATGGTCGCTATCAATGTCTGCTCCAGGGTAAGTTTTGCAGTCAACGAGTTGATTTCTAAATCTTTGCTTAACCATGATATAATCTATCTGATACCTTCCAATATCACCTGGCTTTTTCCAAGTGTATATTCTTCTATTATGATTTTTAAATTGGGTGTTGGCAATTACTAAATTATACTTCGTGCAAAATTCTATAAGTCGGTCCCCTCTTTCATTCCTTTTGCCCAGCCCGTATTCACCCACTATATTTCCTTCCTTGCCTTTTCCAATGCTTGCATTCCAATCTCCAACTATTATTAAATTTTCATCTCCTTTTACGTGTTTAATTGCTTCATCAATCTCTTCGTATACACACTCTACCTCATCATCATCATGGGCGCTTGTAGGCATATAGATGTTAACAATCGTTGTCGGTTTAGGTTTTGATTTTATCCTTATTACAATGATTCTATCGCTATGCGTTTTGAAATACTCCACTCTCCTCCCTATCATCTTGTTCACCACGAAACCTACTCCTGCCTGCCCATTATTTGGCGCTGAGTTAATTACTCTAAAATCACCTGACCAAAAGTCGCCTTCCTCTTCCCACCGAACCTCACTAATTCCTACTATATCCACATTTGTCCTACCCATTTCCCTTTTTAAATTCTCTGGCCTACCAACCTTTTTCAAGCTTCTAACATTCCACGCTCCGACTCGTAGAATGTTATTTTTTAATTTTCTGGTGACCCCTTCCTTAGTAGTCCTCACCCGGAGATCCGAACGGGGGACTATTTTACCTCCGGAATATTTTACCAAGGAAGGCGCCTCCATTATTGCTATGTGAAAATGCAGAGCCACATTTTCTTTGAAAAAAAGCAGCTGTAGTTTTCCATTGCTTTCAGCTGCGCAGTACTCAGAGGACTGAGTGATGTTGATACGGCCGTTTAAGTCGTCCTGACTCACGCCCCTAACAACTACTGAAAGAGCTGCTGCCCTCTTTCAGGAATCATTCCTTAGTCTGGCTCTCAACAGATACCTCTCCGATATGGTTGCACCTTCGGTCCAGCTACTCTGTATCCCTGAGCACTCAAGCCCCCTCACCAACGGCAAGGTCTCATGATTCATAGAGGAGGTTTTTAAAAATAATACATTTTAATACATTTCTTCTCATTGCTCAATTTTAAGCATCTGAAATACATAAAAAAATTAATGTCAATTATTAATTAAACAGTACACACTTTCTTATTTCTTATGTCTAACAAACAAACAAATTAAAAATTTCATAATACTATCTACCACAGAAGAAATTTAACTGTTTATAACTCAGTAAACAGTATAACAAAACACTAATTTCAAATGACTGACAGACAGTGTTGCCAAATGTAAATTCATAGTTGTATGATAAGAAAGTACTTGGTTTTCTCAGTTGTTGTATGCATTATTATTGCCATTAAAAAAAATGAGTAATAAGGCATTTAAAGTTTGTAAAACTACATAATAAATATAAAGAAGCTCAAGAACCACTAAAAATTTTCTGTGGACCACCAATGGTTCGCAGACCAACAGTTGAGAAACTGTGATCTAGAATATATTGGATAAGTCGTTCTTTTTCCATTAGAGCTAAAGAACATATCAATAGCATAAAGAAAGGCTATTTACATAAATTCAATTATGCTAAACACATATTACAAAATAAGCATAATCATAACCCTGATAATTTTATTAAAATATTGGATTTTTCAAATGATTTTTATAAAACCAGCATTCTTGAAAAATGTCATATATATTATTATAACAATAAATTAATCAATGAACAAACCAAATTTGAGGATGATATCCTATTTAAACAAATAATTAATAATTATCAAGTTACCTAACCTGATTATCTTCCTCCAACCATTACTATTCACAACTGACACATTCTTACATAACACACATAATTAATTGTATACATTGATGATCAGTTGTGATTACTAATATTTTATAATTTTTAATTTAATGTTTTAAATTAGAAAAATTTTCTCCTGAAGATGGTCGAATAACTGAAAGTACTTAAGGATTAATATAAATTAGTTGGTAAGGTTGATTTTTATTTAATTCTTAATATAACTGTTATTATTTTCTTTGACATAGCATAGTTATTTACGAAAAGTTTTTCTAAATAGCACATACACAACACTAGCTAATATTCTTTTCAGCTTTGTAGGCCTACAAAACTACAGACATTAAATTGTTCAAATAACAAATAAAAAAGTGTAAATAAATAAAGTGTTAAAGAAATGTAAGTAAAAGTAAAATAAATATAATAATGATTATAATCATTATTAAATTTATTATAAAAAAAATTATGAATACTACAGAGATATTAAGACTGTACTATAATAAACATAAAATTAATTTAATTAATTAAAATGTTAATCCGTACTATATTTTATACACATAAAATGATTTCATATAAAATAATTTATATAGTAGCTCAAATAAATAAATTAATACTGTAGAATAAATAAGTAACAGATGAAATAAATAATTAAACAACAAATTTAAATAAATGAATATGTTAGAATAAACAGTAAAAAGATAATAATAATAATAAATACAAACAATATCATTTGGAGACCTTACTTCTGTAAAACCAGCAGCAGGTGTTCCACATGCCGAGTTACAGGAGTGGGTAGAGGCAGCTTGTAGGGAAGACCCACCTTTTAATTTTACATACACTATAGCAGGTGGTAGTAAACAGCTGATACAATAACATTCAATTGTTATTCAGTTCCTTTTTGAATCTATATTGAGTATTATTGGCATTTAAGTATTTAAAACAAGGAAGAGTTTTCATGATGCTACAGAATGTATCATAAACTTATACTCCTGGCACACTTGAACAATTCCATGAAAACTTTCCCAATTTCCCATTGCATTTGCATAAAATTTGGAAATATTCTTAAGCATAGAAGTGCTCATGATCAAGTAGGCTGAGAAACATATGTACTTTAGAAAATAACAACTTGTTCCAGGGATTAATAAACAGCCCCCAAATGTTAACCAGAAATGCTTCCATTAGGCTGAAAATACTTGGAATAAGTTTGCAAAAATCCTAAAACAACTGAAATGTTATTGACAAAGTTGTTCATGATGATTTTATAAAATTTTGAATCCAACTTATTATTCTAGAGAATATCCTTGAGCAAATTCTCATGTATCGAACATGGTCTGATAAACCACAGTTCAAATTTAATGGCCTAATAGTCTCAATTGTGTTTTCATTAGTCTAATGAAAATCCTTAAACAATTAAGGAAATTAATGTACCTGTAGTTCACAATTGATGTGAGATCTTATTTCTTCAACAGAAATGTAATAGTTAATTAATATCTTAAGATGTTATTCCTATACTACTAAACAACCATGTGTTGGATACTGGCAAGAAGATGAGACATTTCTTTGCTGATAAAGTTAAGATTACCGCAGTTACTTTCCTGACTTGTTAAAATGCCGAGAAACAATTCAATAGCCATATGATGTTGGCAACTGTTTGGGGAGTTATCAACCCATGCCTTTAAAACTTCAACTCCAACTGCAAATTTCTGAATCACCTCAAGTGTTATAAACATCTGTTGATTTTATAACCGAAAATAAAACTTTCTTGAGGAAAATAGATAATTCAGTGGTTAAACAGTCCCAGGAATGCATTAAGAGCATGACTGACAAATACTCCTCTGATGTATTTAAACTGATAATAAAAAAAAGTTTTTATAAGTTTTCTACTAGTAACAGAGGAAAATGATCTAATAAGACCATCCTGTAAAATTACTTATAGCATGATTTAAAAAATGGAAATATATCTTGTTTGTAAAGTTCAGTTAAGGCTAGACAGCAGGATCCTATGTTTAACCACCGGGTTGGTTTACTGGTGAATGCATCTTTGCTAATCAGCTGATTTTAAAGTCGAGAGTTCCAATGTTCAAATCATAGTAAAGGCAGTTACTTTTATATGGATTTGAAAACTAGATCGTGGATACTGGTGTTCTTTGGTGGTTGGGTGTCAATTAACCACACATTTCAGAAACGGTCGATCTGAGACTGTACCAGACTACACTTCATTTACACTCATACATATCATCCTCTAAAGTAATAGCTAACAGTGATTTCCAGAGGCTAAACAGGAAAAAAAGTTGGATGCTGAAGCAAAAATGCTTCAATTTTGGAACAATGTTACTTTTCTTTTTTTCTGTTTAGCCTCTGGGCTCAGTTCGACCATTCCTGAGATGTGTGGTTAATTGAAACCTGACCACCAAAGAACACCGGTATCCACGATCTACTATTCAAATCAGTGTTAAAATAACTGACTTTACTAGGACTTGAACGCTGGAACTCTCGACTTCCAAATCAGCTGATTTGGGAAGATGCATTCACCACTAGACCAACCCGGTGGGTTTGGAACAATGTTCACAACACACTAAGCAAATACTTCTGATGTGAAACACATGACCTACTAGTGCTTAAATTTTAACAAGGATATATGCCAAGCAGGAGGAAGTAAGCCACAATGATATGGTCCTCAGTAAAATTATGTAAGCAAAGAGGTTGAGCTAACAACATATGTAAACCGGATTGGTTTTGTAATGGCTTTTTACTGTTTACTTAATGTTAGTCAAGACTACAAAAAGTTTCAACTAGTATAGCTATCGCCATTCTATTTAATGAATTAATTGATATGGACTACTACTAACTAATTAATTGATATGTACTACTATTCTTCAGTTTTCTAAAACAAAAAGTTTAAATTGAACGAAGAGAAGAATATTATATGTAAATATAAATTTTATAGTTTTACAGCTTCAGTACTCTAGTAAATACAGTATAATTGAGAATTCTAAATACAAATTTTTGGTATTCATAGTAAAGTTAAAATTTTTTTAATTCCAATTTTTTCTTATTTTTATAATAAAAAATTGATTATAATAAATAACTGATCATGGCAATGATTACAACTGTTTCTGTTCTAGTTTTATTTCTTATGAAGTAAAAATTTACTCATTTGATCCCCTCTCAAATGTTTGTTATCTATTCCAGTCTTAACTGCATTTTTAAATCAAACTGAATTTCTCAATATTACAATGTAAACATGTTTTTATTCTAGTAACAAAATTACCCACTCTATTACAAAATATCTAAAAAATAACAGTAATATAATCATCAGAAAAAACAATTTGACTTGAAGCACACATATAAATAATATTTACTTAAGTAGGGGAAGCCAAGAAAAATTGCACTGATAATAATCAAATTTTCATCAAAATTTATTGAATTAAAAGAAAATTGAATAAGTTTTTAAGTCTTAATTAAAAAATAATAAAAACATTTATCCAACACTGCAGTCAAAAAAATTCAGTGATTTGAAAAAGTGTAATGAAATACATTACACCCTACTTAAATGCTAAATTGTAATGCACACCTGCTTACTCCAACTAAATTAATGGAAATAAGAACACAGATCACCCTAATAAACTCAGCATAGGATTGTACCATATCTTACCTGCAAAGTTACAACTGGAATGAATTTCTTTCACCATAGTTTGTGGCTAAACGTGTAGAATATATATATTTTGTAAAAAACAGATTTACATACAAAATGGATAGCATGTTTCAATCTTTGTTAAGGGAGTAAGGTACATTAAAAAGATTTAAGGGAACCACCAATAGTTCCATTTTAAATTTAAGTTATTTTTTTCTCAAAAAACTACAAGCTGAAATTTGGTAGTTTTTCAGTTATCCACTACTTGTAAAAATAGAATTAACTTACCTTACTTGACTAATATTTAATAGTTTAAAATTTTGGCAAAAAACTTCTAAATTTGCAAATTAAATACGTAATACAGAGAGAATTTTGTTTTGAATTCCACACAAGTTTTACCTTTCAAACAGTCACACCTTTGTATTATCAAATGTTTTGTGGTTGTTGCTATTTATTTTGTTCTCGTTTTGTCCAATCTGAACTGCTTTCACAGCATGGTATGCTGATTGACACTAACTTTTAAATCCTCTAGTACTTGTGTTATAGATTAGCCATATGATGTTCTTCAATGAAAACAGTAAAGGCAGGAATTTGGGCTGAATACTTCAATCTTGGTTAAGGAATGGTAACTAACACATGACCATTGTCCAAAAGGAGTGGACAGCAATGTAAATTTTATAGGAAAACATTGTAATAAACATTATAAACAAAAAATATATATCCTCGCATACATTATTCAGCAACTAGGAGACCACAGCCTCTTGAGTAACAATTTTCACAATCTGATTTAACAGTGATATTTATTCATTATTTTATATTCATGAAGTAATAGCTGATAGTGGTAAAATAACTGAATTCACAAACTTAATGAAACAGGAATAAAACAGTTGATACTTTGTTAACCTATCAGTGGAGCATGCCGTACCTAGAATGGATGCGATTGACTACCACTAAACGGATCATGGTGTACTGAACTCACTAACTATAGCCTGTTTTGTGCTGCTCTCTTGCATCTCTAATATTAACTTCTCTTTCAGAGACTATTAACAATAGCGTAGAAAATAAATTGTTGAATATTTTCATATATTTATTTTTAAAATACTTGTGTTCTGAATGCAACAGTTGACGTTTGATTTCAGCCATTGCTACCTATCATTTTTCTTGTTGTGTATTGTTTTTTTCATACTTGTAAACTTGTTTGTGTCAATTTATATATAGATAATAAGTTTTATAAAGTGTCATGTTTTATGTGCAGTGTAATTTATTTTTGTTTTTTGTTATGGATCTAAGTATAGCTGATCGAAGTAAGATTATATGTGCAGTACAGAGTAAATATGAATATTTCTTCATGTTTTATTTAAATAGTTCAATTAAATTTTTTATTTCATTTATGTATACAATTTCTTTTGTTAAAAAAAAAAAATAGTTTTTGTATACCAGTATAATAGAAATATGGCTGGTTGTAGCAGGGAGATTATTAGTGACCAAAACATTGAACAATTGTTAGACGACTTGGTTCATCACTTTATTCTGACAAGTCTGAAATGGATCATTCAGATTATGAACAATTATTACATGAAGATGATTTTGAAATAGAAGTGCAACTGAACTGGATGTAGGCAGAGATAATTTAGTTATTCCTACAGAGGGAAATCATACAGAAATGAAGTGGGAGGGAATGGAAAATTACACAGGACAAAGAGAAAACTTTGTTTCTGACTCAGGATCACAAATATTCTATGATAATATATTAATTTTAAATATTTGTTCATATCCATCACAATAAAGTGACTAGAAACCTAATTAAATAAATTTACTGATGAACTATGCTAAAACTTACAAGAATGAAAAACATGGTCCAGATAAGAGTGCAACAAGCATGTGGCATTTAACACATTGAAGGGTTAATATCATGTTGCAATTGCAGAAAACAACTTTAAACAGATAAGCCAATACAAAAAGCCCAGCATAACAAAAAAGTCTTCCAAAGAAACTGTAACAGGATAAAGAAAAATCATGCTCTAGTTTTATTAAAGCAATGTCTACAACACTTTTAAATGCAAATTCTGAACATTCCATTTTTCAAAATACAAGGTTTAGTTTTTCTCAAAAAAACTTTTATTGGTCAATACAGATTTTATCACCTTCAAAGTAGTCCTTTTCAGATACATTACATTTATGCCAGCACTTTTTACAATGTTCAAAACACATTTAGCTCCTTCAGAAATTCTGTCATCTCTTCAATGTTGCTAAAACATCACCTTTTCAGGGTTATTTTCAGCTTAGAAAGAAGTCACAGGGCCTTTGTCTGACAAATACAGAAGCTGAGATATCATAACGGTCTTGTTTTTGGCCAAAAATTAACAAACATGCAGTAAAGTGTGAGCAAGTGCATTTGCCATGAATTGTTTCACCACAGATCTGGGCATTTTCTTTGGATTGCTTCATGTAAACGGCGCAGAACTTCCAGGAAGTAATCCTGGACTGATGATTCAGCGATTTTCATAATAATTTTCTTCACTTTTTCAATGTTGTCCTGAGACGAACAGGGCACACTCATAACTTCATGGCCCTTTTGGAAATATTTGTACCATTTGTTTTATTCATAGAATTGCCAAAAGTAATATTTCCAATACAGACCGCACTGTATTCCATTGTTAAAGCAAAACTTAATGCACTTTTTTTATTCCATTTTTCCACAAGTTAAAAATCGCTGACTGTACCAAAACATGTGTAACCTTTTCAACAGCCAACAATAAACTAAGCAACCAATGTTAACATACAATAAGGGCAACAAAACAAAAAAAATTTGACAATTGGACAGCATGAGAAATTTAAAAATTCTGCGTAGTTTGATCAAACCTCATACACTTTTTTTTCTTTATATATATTTAAGCTATAGGAAACTTTCTGCATAAATCTAATATTTAACATAAGAATATAAGGACTTGCTAATTACCAAAATAATTATTCAGCTAAAAATGAGCATAAAAACAATCAACAAAATTTCCTGTACACCCTACAGGTTTCAAAAAAAAAGTTTCATAAACAGTCTAAAATTTTCATGAAAAGTATAACAGATACATACTACTCCACTCTTCCTCCTATAATACAAGACAGGAGCAGAGTTATTTTACTGGCTGTCTTACAAGGAATTAATGACAGTTATCATCTCATATAAAGTTTTGTACAATTATATTATTGGTCCGTATAAATTTTTTTTCATGTTTAGCCTCGGAGAATCACCATCAGGTATTACTTCAGAGGATGATATGCAAGAGTGTGTAGTCTTATAGTCTCAGTCAACCATTTTTGCTATGTGGTAAATTGAAACATAACCACCAAAGAACACAGGTACTACCATCCACTATCTAGTTTTCAAATCCATATGAAAGTAACTCTTTACTACGATTTGAATGTTAGAACTTGACTTCAAAATCAGCTGATTTGCAAAGCCGCGTTCACCACTAGACCGACCCAGTGGGTCTGTCCCTATAATTAGTTGTGTTAGATGGTTTTCTCTCAGACAAAACCAATTGACGTGAAATTTGGACAGTAAATTGGAAATAGCTCAAGAAACAAAAGTTATTAGTGCCGATGAGCGCTTTTACCTCGGGGGTGGATGCCACCCCTTCTCAGGAGTGAAAATCTTTAATTCAAAATAAACTCAGAAATAGGTGGAGGAATAAATTCAAAGCAAAATATGTTCTATAAAAACTTCTTGTAGTCAATACTTTTTGAGTTATTCATAACTGAAAATGTTGATTTTTCATCCAACCATTGAACAATTTTTCACGAATAACTTAAAAACCTTACCACATATTATCGAAAAATTATTATTAGCAAAAATGAAGCTTATAAAAATAATGAAGATTGTTTTTTTTTTTATTTCTGTAGATGCGATGCAAACAGTTATGCCTCGTTGAATTTAACTCTCTGTTCACTGAACTCAAAAACATTCAATGTTAAATAACAGAAACTTTTCGAGGAAAACTTGTGGGATATTTTACAAAGTATTTGAAAAGACCGTTAAAATTAGCTTTGATAAAATTAATTAGCATGAAAACTAATGAAGTTATGATGAATAAAAAAATGGTTGTCTTGCTTTCTCTGACAAAAATGACTTTTCCACAAGAATTTTAATTGAATGTAATCCTTTTACAATTTACTTTAGGTACTAACAATTATACAAATTTGACCAGTTTGGAATGCCTAGATATGAAAAAAGGTAGATTTAATTTGAAACTTTTTTAATTTCTTAAAAAAAAATTTTTTGTTCACAAAATTCAAAAACTAAAATATATAAAAAAATTAGAGTACAAAATTTTAGTTTTTTTTATTTCTTTAGAATAAAAATTGATTGAGATATCACCATTAGAAGTTTGCATTTCAATGCGATGACCACTTTCATCTACCCCAAGCCCTATATACTCAAAAATCAAGGGCTGGAGGAATCTGAACTTTACATTTAAACTTGCCATTGAAAAACCAATCACATTTTTTGGGTGAAATTTTCTGAGCATTTATGAATATATGTGAACACATATTAACTGTATCTACATATGTATAAAGATATCCTCATACAACCATATCTGTAAATATGTGTATATATATATATATATGAATTATATATACATATATGTATAGATAGAAGAAAAGTAACGCAGCACACTGTAGGCGAACACCTTCTGATAGATGATATAACTCTGTGTATATAAGTATATTGTACGTGTATATATGTGAATGTAACTCTTTTATATGGTGTAGTCTGTACATTTCCAAAACTGAAAGAATAAACATTGGTGGTAGTTTTTAATTTTAAGTAAACATGATTGTTAATTTTAATCACATTTAATCATAAGGTCAGTTTGTAAAGTTTGGGATGTTGCAATAAATTATAAGTTACATTAACAATGTAAGTTTATAATTTTAAGCTGTTGCAGAAGTTTTTTTTGTCATTGCAGTAAATTCTAAGGGTTGCAACATTGTCATAAATTATGTTTCAGATTATGAAACGTATATTGCAAACATTTAAATGATTATGACAATTATAATTTTAACAATTTTTTCATATGGAGTGGGGTTTAAGGGTTTAAACGTTGCAATAAATCATACATTTTTGAACAGTAAAGGAATTTTAATTCATTATAAATGCGCACCATTAAAACATTTCAAACTGTTGAAAACTAATTTTTTTATTTCGTCATAAGGGGTGATTTCTAAGGGTTGAAATGTGGTAAAACATCATAAATTATATCCTACAATATAAAAGAATGTTTATTCTGCATATTTAAACATGATTTCAATCTATGAAACTGTTAAATCTACAATTTTTGAATTTTTTAACAAGTAGTTTTCACCTCCATAAAACAAAAATCACACAAAGAATATTATATCTTTTGAAGCAGAGGGTTGAATAGGTTTATTATTACAAATTTTCATGAAAATCAATTTTTGAAAGAATTCTGGGGTTACTTCTAGAATACTCTACTTTAAATTAAACAATGGACACTACATATCTTGGGCTTTTGTGAACAATTCTTAAATTACAACACATGTTCATAAAGTAAGGGCTGTCAGCTTATATTTAAACATTAGCAAGGCTGAATAGTTTCACACATGCAGGGCCATTTATCAGCTATTTACAAAACCACTTCAGTTGTTTTGACAACTTTGCGATGATGAACACATATCGCAATATCCGCGACAATAGTTTCTCCCGCCAGTTGTGAAGTGTTTGTGCTGTGACTCGAATTTGTATGCAAAAGGATATTCAGCTGCTGAAATTCATAGGGTGTTGTGCCTAGTGTATGGACCACAGTAATGAGTGAAGAAAAGGTTACTTAAGACAATGGTATCGAGATTTTAAAAATGGTGGCACAAATGTGAATGAAAAGGGCGGAGTGGCAGGCCCGGGGATTTAGACTGATGAAATCAATGAACAAGTAAACTGAAAACCGCAATGTGATCGGTGAATGCCGATTAGTGCTCTGTCTGATGAATTTCAGCATGTTGGACGCACCCAATTCACACCTACACATACGTTGGACATATTCAATCTACACAATTGTCACAGAAAGGTCAGATATCACGACATGTGTGCAAGGTGGTTACCGAAAATGCTAACAGACTGACATAAAGAGCAACGAATGTGCCGTGGACAAGCAATTTTGGACTGCCATTGATAAGACAGAGATGATTAGTTTTCCCATATTGTTATGGGTGACAAGTGGATATCCTACACTAATGCAGAATCTAAACAGGGTTAAGATGGAGGAACAATGAAATTAGTATTTTTTTTTCATCTCTGTGTAAACAAGGTATCAACATGCTATTACACCATTTCTGGTGTAATTTTCTTGTAAATATGTAAAAACCACTTTCTAATTTTTTTAAATCTTCCTTGAAGGGGTGAAGAAAGGTAAAAAAAAGTTTTTCATATGATCTAATAACAACTTTCTTGTTTTTTTAATTTACTTGTTTTAAGGGATACGATTGTATATAGCATGGCATTTCAACCAACACCGCCATTGTTACTGTATGTATGAAGCAAATGGCTGCCTTCACATTACTTTGACTTAAATTTAAAAAATAAATGAGACCGGAAACAAGTATAGGGCGGGTGAAGCTGCAATAGGGAGGGATGCTAGTGAGTGTGTGTAAAAAAAATATTACTACTACCTTTTGAGTATTACAAAAATGTTCATTTACATATTAATATGCTGTGAATTTTCTCGAATTCAATTCAATTAAGTCAAATATCTACAATTGAATTTTCTGGTTGGATAAGAAAATAAAACGCATTACTGAAAAAAATGGACGTTTAATTAAAAATAATTAAGAGGTACAGATAATACACAATGATCAATAGGAGTTGGAAATACACCACACATTATGTACAGCATATTCTAACAATAATTCTATATTCCATTGTAGCGTTAATCTTTCTGATATCTTCAGAGCTACAACCATTACAATTACATTTTATAAAATTATAAGAGACAATCACAATTGTACTTAAAATTCTTTAGTAATAAAAACTAAACAACACAAATTAATAAATGACAAATAATTATAACTAATAATAAATATACAAGTTCAATTGTCCCACAGTACTTTCTGTAGCAACTGATTATGATGAAGCCACATTGCTGTTCACATATATAAAATTAAATTATAAATGCACGGAATGATGATGATAATGTATACAAATATGTATATGAATTGACTCAACAATGAAATGAATATGAATGGTTTTTCAACTTTCACTTGTGATTCGGTGATAATGATAATACACTAACTTCCATTCTCGCTTCCACTTTCACATCAACGATTTCCTGAAACATAAAGAAATCTAATATAATGTTTGATTTTGTAACAAACTAAAAATTCTTAACCTAAATGAAAAAAAAAATATCAATACAATGGTGAATCACTGTTTCAATGCGAAAAATCATTGATTTATAAAATATTTATTTAGATAACTACTTTTCGATTATGTAAAATTCACAAGCAACTAGAATAAATGATAACCCAAGTTATATTAACCCGTATTCTGAGTGGAACATTTAAAAAACTTCATAAAAATTTATTTTAAACTTTTAACTACTCTACATTTACTAAAACTTATCTAAGCAAAATTGCTAACATTTCATACATGAACGGATGAAGTAGTTAAAAACTGCAGCAGTTAATATTAATTCACATATTATGAGATCTTTGGGAGATCTCTTTAGGAAGCTACGGGAAATAATTTTTAAATAAAAAAGCAATTTTAAAAAACCAGGAAATATAACAACAAGATTTGAATTAGGTCACACATTTTATATCGAGTGGCAGTTTCATAAAACCTTGTTTCAAAAAAATTTTTATTGACATTCAACACTACAAATACAAAAATGTCTGGGAAGAATAGTTTCATAACTGTGAAGATTAGTCTCTATGAAAACAAGTCTTATTTTATTTCAACGTGCACATTTTATAAATTAGAAAAATGTTTTTTAACTTTTAAATTTGTTATCATTTGTAAAAATAAAAAAATTTTCCAGCTTTACTGTGCTTAGAAATAACTTTGAAGCAGATGCACGATTAACATTAATTTGAAAAAAATTTTAATTGTCTGTTACCAATACAATTATTATTAAGTAACAGTGTCTAAAAGTATTAAGAAGAACAGTGCACCTAACCATGCACAAACTGTTTACATACATACACATATTTTCAACTACAGTAAGCAAGTTCTGTGTAGATTCTAAGCATTACAAAACAGTAACAAAATAAATGACTTCATACACTAATAAATTCAGAAGGCAGTTAAATTTGACTAGCAATTGTTAGATGTCAAGTTAATCAATTGCACAACATTCTTTAAATAAATAAGAGCCAATATTTGAATGCCACCTACAGATCCACTGTTGACACTGGCTGTTACCTTCAAAGTAACGGACAGGCTCCACACGTCTGACCATTGCAATATGATTATTTAATCAATAAGTTCATATTTTTTTGTCTTATACATTAAACAGGTTTCAATTATCATCAGCATATCTCTTTGGGATAAGAATGAAATTAATTTAATTGATTATGAAAAGATAAGAATATTTTAATTAATATTTATTTACTTAATGCAATTACTTAAAAGCCCTTGAAAGCAGTAATGAAATGCAAAAATAAAATTATACACAATATCTGTCTATATTATCCCCAAAAAACTTTTCAGTGAATTACACCATTATACCTACATACACAAACACCAGTTTTGTTACATACCACTAGGGGATACATTTCTAATACTTAAAAAAGGACTACAATATATTAGTAACAAAAATCCTGATTTCTATGTATATTTCCAACCACTTCTCAACTAACAGTAATCTTTATACCAGTTTATAAAATTTGGAATTTTATACTTTTCAGTAAATTAATTCATATCTAACATAAATGGAAAATTGTTAATTACAGTATAAAAATAATCACTTTCTTTATTCAATGGCTGTAAAACACTGTCACTTTTGTTTAAATGGTAGTGAACTGGTTTAACAAATTCAATATTTTGATTTACATCACTTATGGAAGATTGTAATGAACTTTCACTTGTGACCCCTAATTTTAATCCAATTCATCATTTAACCCCCTCCCCTTCACTGCAAATTTCTTATTCCTGTCATGCTTTCTAATAATGTGTTGTGAAACCTTCAGTCATATGAATTTCTTAATATTGCCAAAACTGTGGAGAGGGACCAAATAGCTTTGTCAATCCCTAAACTTCATATAGTCTTCATAAACTGACACCAAAGATTTATTCTAAATTATACAGTAATATAAAAAGAGGTGTGGTAAAGACAATATTGCCTTAGGTTTAAAATAAATCACAAGTTCTTGAGAATTTGATCCACCTTGCCTTGCTTTCATCTACCTACCCTAAACACATTTCTCAAGATTTCAAGGAACCTTTTTCCCATATTCTTTGGTAGATTTCTATTAATTATTTGAATTTGTCATAATGCTGATATGAAGAAAGTTTTCATGTGAGAAAAAACTAAAAATATATCCCTCCAACCCCTACAAAAATGAACTTTTCAATTAAGAGAAAAAATAATTTTTAAAGGCAACTCTTACCTTCCAGTTTATTTCTTTAAATCAAAATAAGATATTAAAATAAAACTAGCGGTATACTTGCTTGGCATTTTATAAACAATATAAGATTATATAACAAATTGAACTACGGATTATTATTGAAACAGAAAATTAATATATAAATAATACTACCCACCCCCCCACACAAATGAGAAAGATTACAATTCAGACAGTACACATCTAATAACATGTATCAGTCAAGAAATTTTTTTGACACCTAAAAGGACTGAATAGCAAATACTTATTAATGAATATCATAAATACATGTCTATAGAAAGGCTTTCTGAAATTAACTTACAAAATGAAGTTTTCACATCAGGAGATAGGACTGTCGTGTTAATGAAAGGTTCTTGAAAATTGTTTTACGTACAACTAGGAATTGACAATGGCCAAAAATAATTGATATACAAAACACTGATGCACACTTGCTAATTTAATACTATTAACCATTGCAGTAAGGATAAAATCTATGCACACTAAACCAAATTAGTAAATGTACTATAGTACTCTAAATAAGACACGTTCATTTAATGCAAACTCAAGGAATGGGACAGGACATCAAGAATATGTTACCTTCAATAAACTTTAATAATCTGAAATTTTTATGTCCAAAGGAATGCAATTTCATTTTAAAATATTTTTTTTTTAACATATGGTGTATATACATCTTCCCATTACATTTTACACAAACAATAAAAAAAAAAATGAATATTTCCCTTCAATACTGTAAGTTAGTAATATTTGAAAATAAGTTAGCAGAGAAGTCACATGCAATAACGGACAATGCTTCCTTCCACTTTTTCAATATGTGCTGGACTAGACCACATCTTTTATTTTACTCAATCCTACTGCAATTAAAAAAATTGTTAATATAGATGAGAAAACTATTAAACGTATGTAAAAAGGATATAAGCCACTCAGCAGACTTTCACTTTTAAGCTTAAAACGTTTAACTTTGAGATTATCAAGGTGAACGTAAATATCCTTTATGAAATTAGTTTCCTTTGACAAAACATTCATTCAAATAAAACACAATAATTATAAATATTAACAAACACTCTATTCTTTGCCAACTAACAGTTAATTTTCTATTATTCTTGTCACTGCTCTAAGATTAGCAGTCATTCGCGACATACTAAGTAATTTGACCGATAGTCAAAGAAATAGGCAGATGGGCAAACTCACCAAAGACAATTAAAGAAGACATTCAAGATAGGATGAAATGAGGTGATAATTGCTTATCTTAATAAGGAGCATGCCTTTGACCTCGGCCTCCACCCCTTTGTTTGCCTCCGCCATAACCACTGCCTGCAATTAAACAACAATCAAATTTAAACTAACAGACTGAATTATTTTAAACTACGCCTACGGTATTATTACAATACTTTGTTACAAATTAACTATAAAATTAATACGATCTACTTCAAAACAAAACGCAAAAAATAACAAAAAATACAATTAGTAAAACAAAGAATAGAACGAAAAGAGTTGATGTGTAATACCAACACCAGGAAGGAATACATTTACGTGCAGTAAAATTTTGAACCAAAGCACTATTAAAAAAATAAAAATGCTGCATTAAAAAATTACAATAAACTTTACTTCAACAGATTACATCAGCTTCTTTCTGACAAAAACACTAATACATGCAAAAAATAAAATAAGATAAAAGCTATTTAAATTAATAAGTAGTATTAATTTTTATTATAAATAAAATAATATTTAAGGTTCAAGTCATTTATTTACATCCACTTTAACAACATTAAGATGACACAAAATTTTATCACTAATTTATTAATAAAGAAACTTGCTTAAAACAAAAGTGAGCCACTACACACAAAAACAGCTTCAAGTAATGATCTTCATTTAAAATCTTTTTACAAACACATTTTTTTCATTTTCAACATGTAATAACTTTAAATTATAGCACTCATTGCAAAACCAAAGGAACAAAAGCTGAAGTACCAAAATAATGACTAAAGGACTGGTAAATAATAAATATCTTCAAGATTGATTAAAACTGCAAATGATTTTAATATTATGAAATTTTAGATTAAAACTGTGCAAATACTACTAAGTTATAAGCTCTATATCGATTAATTTTCACATTAACGCCATTCACACATAATAACATTTTTTATCATAACATGCATCCATCGTTGAAAATTACAACTACAAAAAAAACATATTCTGAATGTAATTGCAATCATGATAATGAAGTGCTCGAAGTTGAACAAAAACTCTTTTATACTGTTAACAGTACTCAGACTCTCCGGTCTATCTGACCACCATACATTCAAAAAATAAGGCATATCAAATAGTAATTTATTAACTAAATAGAAAAACAAAAAAAATTCCAGTTACAAAAAATAAAAAAAATTAGTAACAAAAATTCCAGTTCTTTTAAAAAATAATAGGTTTATTACTTCTGATCAACTTTTACTTCATGCTCACAAGGTGGAAATAAATTGCAAATTAAAAATTACCTATATTCTGAAACTTTTAAATGTTCAGAATATTTGGCTCATCAGGAATGTGCTTATTATAATACTAATAACATCAAATTCTTTAGCAGATATCACCACACACAAATCAACAACTATGTTGAATGCAAATATAGTGTGACAATTACTTAAGTGATATTTAATACAAGCAAAAAGGTTATTTAAAAATAGTAATAAAAAATATTTTTTGTTACCAGATATAGAATTACAAATCAGAATGAGAAAAAAATAATTTGTTTTATATAAGTAATATGTAGCTGGTATGTTTTAATTTGACGTTCTTATTACAATGAATTACAAAGGGCATTAGAAAAAAGTTTTGCAATACGACTTTTTTTTTTTTTTGTCTCAGCCATAGGCATCTCCTAAACTCTGAACACCTTGTTCTAAGCCTTGGTCAGGACATCATAATATAGCCAAGTTTTCTCACCTGTCATAACATTATTAACAAGATTTCCAATTTTCAAATTTTTTCTGCATTTCATAGCACTATGAAACAGACAAGCATCTGACCATCAATCAAGTTAAAGGGCACATAAAGGGAGTAAAAAGGTATCTTTGATGGTGATCTTGCAGAACAGCACGAACTGCTGATGCAATAATTCACAAGGGCATCTATTTGGTGGTAGGTTGACCTGATCTTGGAGCATACTCACAGACAAAATTGTAGTGCAAAATTGTCTGGTATTTTTCTAACACAGCTAAACAAGCTAACTTGTTTCAAGTTAGTAAATGGATCACAGGTGGTTGCCTGCAATTCTTTTGAACAGTATTCCAGAATATAATTTTCTAATAAAATTATATTTAACAAAGTATGTGAAATACCTTATACACTAAAGTTAAAAGTAACATTTTTTTTTTTAATAAATATATTTTCAATTAATTTTATAATTTTAAATTATGGCCAAGCATTTGAACTTCATGAAAAAATTTAATTCCAATGAACAAAATTTCTTTCCAGGTGTTTTTCTGAAACCCACCAGGTTGGTCTAGTGGTGAACACGTCTTCTCAAATCAGCTGATTTGGAAGCCGAGGGTTCCAGCGTTCAAGTCCTAGTAAAGCCAGTTATTTTTACATGGATTTGAATGCTAGATCGTGGATACCGGGTTCTTTTGTGGTTGGGTTTCAATTAACCACACATCTCAGGATTGGTCGAACTGAGAATGTACAAGACTACACTTCATTTACACTCATACATATCATCCTCATTCATCCTCTTTTAAGTATATCTAAACGGTAGTTACCGGAGGCTAAACAGGAAAAAGAAAGAAGAAAATGTGTTTTTCTGAAGGACAAAAGTTTTAAAATTTCTTAATTATTTCATGATATATGAACAATCTATTAAGTGTTATTTTTTTGATTAAGACGACACTGCCTACAAGGATGTGGAAACAAGACATGGTCGATTGATGGTGTCAGATTTTTGTGTTTATTGTCATAAACATTTAAAGTTGGGTTAAGATGTAATGTTTAGACACCATTATAAATATAATAAACTCATCAGTATAATTCAGAAATTATTTCGATTTCCATTTATTAATCACAGGGTACATAACTAGCAGCTAATAAAAGTAAATTATGAATCATTTTGCTTATCTTGATACAAAATTAACTTACACGTGGCCAGGCTTACATAGCCAGATATAAACAAATTATGCTTGCTTGTGACTCAATTACATCTGGCACTAATTTTACATTAAACATACACACATATATGCATGCATACATAATCTCATACATACATATTATATATGCAGTTTGTAAAAATGGATTATATATGTTTTTATTATGAATGAATACTTTGATTTCGTAGTGAATCAAGTCATAATCTTTGTGTAAGTGAAACTCTGTAATTCAGGTAAAAGGTATATTAAAAAAAGTAGCAGAATCTAAGACCTTCCACAATATTGATTGCAACTGTTAGAAAGAAAGAAAAAAAAGAGAGAAAGAATGTAATATCAATTAAGTGAAAATGAAAGGTGTGAAAACAATTTAGTGCTTTCAAAACTTGGCTGATTTTGGCAAGTAGAAGGGTTATTTATGTGAACAGATCCACCATGCTTCTGCAAAAGCATATAAAGATAGATCTAAAAATTCAAAATAAAGCAAAAATCTGTATTACATTCAAAAACAAGACTAAACAGTCCAAATCTGTAAAATATTCTTTTTGTGCAATTTTATGATTAGTGATGGTAAGATGATTGATTCACATTTCAAAAAAATTAAGGAATGCTATATCCCCTGGAAAAGATTTGAGGGGTAAACATATAGCTCCTCTAAAAATGGCCTCTGGGCAAAGGCAAGAACAATTAGTAATAAATCAGATCAGCTTTTTTCCAGCTTACCAGTCATCATTACACATTGCAAAAAAGATTTGAACAGAAAATAACCTCAATCCTGATTTAAATATAAGAAAAATGTATGATCTCTAGGAAGTATGATATATAAACCTTGAAGTTAATCCTGTTATTTTTACAATTATATTTTTAATAACGAATACAATTTACATTCACTGCTCCCCTAAAAGACACCTGTAAATATTCTGATGGGTGTAAACATTTACTGAATGTAGAAAATCATGAGAAAATATCTTATTAATCACAAACACTCTTACTTCATAAATGCTGGAAAAACTTAATTCTGATGGCAAGAAGGCAAAAAGTAATCCTGATATAATGTATCTCATAACAATCAACTTACAGAAAGCTTTGATTTTCCCAAAACTGTGTCTGAAGCATATTACTGTAGGAATGTCTATTGTTTCAACTTAGGCATTCATGATGTGGCCAAATAGCATATAAATATGTTTGGGATAAAACTATTGCCTCAAGAAGCTTTAGAAGAAGATTTCTTCTTGTCTTACAATGCATACTAAAGCAAATAGGTTTCTGTGCAAACAGAAGAACTTCGAGAACCTATTACCAAAAGGAAAAAATATATTGAAGGTAATGAAGTAAACTGGCTGAACAACCAATGGCTTCAGTTAAGAAAACAAATCATTTTCATTTTTTTTATATTCATTAAATGAATGAACAGAATTTTGCGAGATTAATATCATACTGTATAGAAAGGGTCACTAAACCATTTAAATAACATAATTCAGGAGCAACTATATAATGGTAAATGAATAATTAATTATTTTAAGAAAAGAGGCGTTTTATATTTATAGAAGTACATTATTCCCCCAATACACCATGCATATTTTTTAAAAACATTGAAAGCTCTAAGAAGTTGAAGATTTTGGATAGCTGATAGAAGTTGAAGGATAGGATGGAGAAGATGCAGTAGTGGTGGAGGAATTAAATGGTCGCAACAAATTTTTCGGTAGTTATTTGTAATTTTTAACATTTAAAAAACTTTCTATTAATAATTCTACTCTTTGAACAATTAAGAAAAATTTGTACTTTTCAATGAAATATTCTATTATTGCAGCTGTTCATCAGAGCTTACAAACATAATGGTGTAAGTCAACAACAATTAAATCCCAATTTAGAACATAATTTCAATTTTTTATAAATAAAGATTATCAAACTTTTTTGTTTTTATTGGCATCTATGCACTTTTAAGTGTTATAGAACAATTCTTGATTTTTATAAAATCATAATTATCAGTTGTGGAAAATTTTAGCTTTGTGACTTACACCACTATGAATCCAAACAGCTCATATATTAAAAAAAGTATTGTATAAAATTGCTTTTAATTGCCATGATAAAAAATTGAATTTTTTTTACTACACTTTTTAATACCCATCCGTCAAGAAGGGATTGATAAAGCAGTTGTAACCAGTCTCCATAACTTCACTGCAATTAAATTCATTCCACAAAAAGAAATAAAAAAGATACAATTCTCAAAAGCAATGATTTTAAAAATTAGCCCTAGTTAAAAACTTTAACTTTTTTAAATGAAAAACAAAGATGCACATCCCAACCCTGCAGAGGGAGACACCCACCAAGATGCATAGGAGGGAAATAATAAAAGCCCTTAATTTATATGCACTACTAAGACAAATATTTTAATAGCAGCCATATATACAAATATGGACAGTTTTCACAATTTTCAAATTACAAATAAAATTATATTTCTGATGCCAATTTGATATAATAAAAATAGCTTTAATTCCTAAAGTATTTTTCTTTGTACATTCATATAAGTAATAGTAGATCACTAAAACTTACCAGCAACTGTAAACAAGGAACATCAAAATAATGAATATAACTTGTCTTAATTTAAATCATTTCATAAATATAGAGAAGTTGCTGCCTATAACGTGAATTTAATGAATTAACAATTGCCAGAACTACATCTTGTACATAAGAAATGAACTACTGTTGTATAAGGAAACTACTGTCTGTTGACAAATAGCCCATTCCAACATATGCAATTTAAAACAATCAGGGGTTTTAATTTACCGCATGGCTAATGCACGGTTTAATATCTGTATTATAAAGCAGTAACTTTATAAAACACAGCCATCCTACAACCAAAACCAATGCTACTATCAGGCTGGTGTGTACATGTCTTCATTACCCATTCCTTTTTTTTGAAAATTTCCAAAAACTATCAAAATCATATATTAAAAGCATTAACACTGCAAACATACTTAATTTTTTACTTAAACTGAAAGAAGTCGATGACCCTAAACCATATAAAGCATGCACTTAAATTTTTTAGTAGGTCTGTTAACAATTTTTTAACATAAATTACAGTAAAACCTGAATTAACAGAATTTCACAAGACATTTTCCAATAAATTATGATACGTCGCTAAAAGAACAAGTTAATTTGTTTTATGTAGATATTTATGGTATGCAACAATTAAGACTATCTATATAATAGTAAATATTCACATAATAAATTCTGGTAAAAGCTTCGCTTTCTGGTACATTGAAAATAAACAAAGATTCAAAAAACTTTTTTGAGTTATACTGTATTAACTTTCTGATCTCAGATTTAAATAAAGCAGATCAGCTAATGTTTTTCTTTCCTGATGCTAACGCAACATCTGGATTTCTCACTTTTTCAGTGGTTCATTGAAATTTACAGATACTTCGTAATAAGGCAACCTTTTTCTTAGCTCAATTAGCTCAATTCAAAATTGTAATATGATCTAGACAATTTTTTGGGAAACCCACAATGCATTTCCTTATAAGAATACAAGAACTGTACAGCAATGCTTCTAATGCTAAAAGCTAGGTTTCCCCACACAAAAAAGCATTAAAATTAAGAATACACCATCACAACCAATAAACAGAGAACAGAATTTAAAAAACTTTTCAGATCAAAAATAATTGCAATGTGTCCTATACACTAAATATTCTTTAATCCATTAATAAAGTATTTATGTAACTTCACATCATCTTTGGTATTCAATAAACTACTTATTTCAAAGATTACAGATAGACCTGAATGCTGCTTTTGTTTTTCTAAACTACTAGACCCTAATAGGAAAAGCAATGTTGCAGAGTGAAACCCCAGGCCTACTACGCCTTTTTAAAAAAAAAATTGTTAAGTTAATGCAGTTTTAAAATTACAATTCTTATTTAATTTATTGAAAGCAATCTTTATAACAGAAATTTAATTTATTTATAAAATGTATAAGTATGTTAACTTGTTAATTAACGGTGGAATATTACTGTAATTTACTGAATGTCACTTCAATCTTAATTTGAAGTCAATTGTCATCATTTTTCTTTCTACGAGCAGCATTTACAAACACTTGGCAATTCTCAATTATTTTCAAAAGAAATTCCAAGAATGTAGTATTCTGGAAATGCAGCCTGAAAGTAATTTTGGCATTTTCAACTGTTTTAGTTATCACTTTCACAATCAGCAATATTTTGGAAGTTTACTATAGAATTGGAATTTGTAGTTTAAACAAAAATAACTGACAATTTCAATTAAAAGAATTTGTTGCCTGCGACTTTTATAGTACTTTAATAAAAAAATATTAGTTGATAAATAATTAGTGTAAATAAAATAAACTAAAGGAAAATTCTGTACATAAATTAAAAATTTTGATTATACTCCTATATAGATTAACTCTGTTCTGTTACTAAATTGGCTAGGTTCTATTATTATAAGGAATTAAATTCATAAAACCACAAGAATTGTTTATTGTACAGGGATTCATTCTAAATCCCAAGTTCTGTTGAAACAGGTTTCACAATATTAACATTAGTAAATGGTTTTACTTCTTTAACTACCCTAGAGGCATTGAATACTGCTGAATTTTCCATACATACTGTGAATAAATGTGCTCTGAGTTTAGATACAGCAATAAAATATAAACATTAAACAAAGGACCACCAGTAAAAAATAATTAACTATTCCTCTGGTAAAATAAAATACTCTATTACCTTTCCCTCTGCCACCTCCTCTTCCACCAGCAGCATATCCAGCATCGTAACTGTTGCCATAACCACCATATCCATCTGAAAGATATAATTCAAAAAATTTGACAAAAATTAAATAAACTCCCTACTAAATCTTATTTAAAAATAAAGAATGCTGAAAATTATTTTAATACTTATATATTTCGACAGATAAAAAATTCTCAACTTTGTTACTGATTATTTTGGGGGACTTTGAAAAGATTATAAATTTCCCAAATAAATATAACAGAAAACTATGTTAAGAAACACCTATAATTTATTAATAAATAAATATAGGAAATCATATGAGACAGTTGCAACGTACTGTTTCTTCCTGAAACACAAGAAATTAGGTGAAAAGATAAAATGAAATTAGTAATAGAGGGTAATAATTGCTAGGACGAGTCCTAACAAAATGAAAAGGACATGAGCAAGTAATTAAAACTGCTAAGTCATAAATATGATTTTATGACTTTATAACAATAATTTCAATTGAATCATTAAAAGTATAAACATTATTCACTTAGAAAAAACAGTGTAGCCACAACATTGCTTCACCACCATGATTGCAAACTGATAACATTCCATTGTTCTACAATAAATAAAGTGGAATTTCTACAAGATTAAATTATGAAGCTTAAAGAAAAGGAAATATAGTTGTTATTATTAATGGAATACAGTGCGTCTGAAAAGTTCCCAAACTAAATTTCTGTAGTCTATTGAAGTAGCACCATCTCTTGGGCAACCAAAGAACTATGTAGTAAGATGTCCAACAAGTGTGTATTAAATTACATCACGTTTCATCACTCCAGTCTTGAGTTACATTCAGCTGTGTACGTACATTGTGTACATATGACCTTCTGTGAGCTTGCCACATGGAACAGAGAAAACACAATAAAATTTTGTGTTCGTTATCAAAAATCGTTTGTTGAAACTTATTCTATTACACAGCAAGCATTTGGTGATGAAGCTACATCTCGTACTATAACATACATGGTGGAAGAGGTTTTTAAAGATGGTAGTCGTTGGATGACTATGAACAAAGCAGGAGGCCATTAACAACTGTTCACAACAAAAACCTTGCCAAAATGCACGCACAACTGGTCAAACCATGAATTCTAAATTCTATTTGGAAGTAATGAAATGCCTGATGGATTGCATTCATTGAAACTGACCCAAATACCAGGATCCGGGCAGTTACTCTCTCTTGCACAACAATGTCTCACCATACATGTCAACAGTTTTAAAAACGTAATGTTGCAAATCAAATCAGTCTTATCACACCCACCCTATTCACCCAACTTGGCACCAGCAGACTATTCCTGAAACTCAAATTGAAGATGAAAAGCCGCTTTTTCAACGACATTCCAGCCATCCAAAGGGCTTGGCACAGAGTAGTTGAAGGTGATCCCACAAATTGATTTCTCCAGAGCATTTGACAGGCTCAACCAGTGCTGCAACAAGTGTATAACTAAAGGGTTCTGTGTAGAGGGCTGATAATAAATTGGTTTATCTTTAAATCTGTATTTTTATTTAATTTAGTGCTCAGGAACTTTTCAAACATACAGAGTAGAATCCAATACAGGCAAAAATAAATAAAGATATTTAATAGATACTAACAATTTTAAGATCAAAGATAAGCAATCTTTGAAGTTAGTAATACTACTACAAGCATTCTTATTCAAGATAACTTTTCTATTGTCATATAAAACTTTTCAGCATATTCAGACAGTTTAAAAGAAAATAGTTGCTCTAAAACGTTACTATAAAATAATTACCTATACTCAAGAGATTAGATCTTGCACATATTTATAGTTATGTGAATCATAAAAGTGATTTTAGATTAAAACTTGTATTTTTTAACGTTTTCTTTAACCAAAGAGCTTCCAAATTTAACATTCAGAGTATAAATGAAGTCATTTTCTTTGTGTATGGCACTTTGATCTTTTAAGCATATCGATGGCATATGTTGACAAATCAGTCATTACAAGTTTACAAATGCCAAACAATTGAAAGTTAAATTTTGTAGTTTGTGGTCGAATTAGATCCTGAAGACATAGTTTATGAAGTCAAGTTTATGATCAGTCATACTTCACCAGACGTACAGCCTCATTTATTATACTTTTAGTAAACTGCGTTTTAGAAAGTGTATGTAATTATCCAAAAACACATACACTCAACAGAGTATCATCTTGCAAACAGCAGCATAGACCCACAATGCACATATCAATACCTCCATGAAACAGAATTCTCAATCACTGGGCATTTATTTGTGAATTTCTTTATTTTCCTTAAATTTAGTGAATATTCATCTTTTTGTTACTAATTTAAAAAACTCAAATTTTTTATGAAATAAGACAATGCTAGTTACATTAAGCTTCTGCTGAACATATCTGACAATTTTGGTAAAATATGAATGATGATCCACAACCATTAACAAACAATCTTAAATTCAAGTAATAAAATTTATTAACCAAATTTTTTTTAATATCTTGCTTTATCTCCTTACTCACCGTAACCTCCATATCCACCATAACCTGAGTAATCATATCCACCATATCCACCTCCGTAATTACCATATCCACTACCATAGTAGTCACCATATCCACCTCCATAGCCACCACCTGCTAAAAAATGATCAGCCAATAAAATATCACTTAAGATATTTTGAGTATCATTTTAATACTACGAACTGGATCTCACAACTGATTTTTGTTTGGGCACCGCAAAGATTAAAAGCATCTTGTTATTACTATTTAAAGAGGCTTTAAACAGTTGAATAGACTTGAAGAAATGTACAGGACCTGATATTTATAACTTTATATTTAACTTAACGTGCACACCAGCTTATACATTTACGATTCACACATTACACAGCTTATACGTTTAGTCTTGAAACCTTGTGTTTTAATTAGGGGCTAAATGTTAAAACTCTAAATGGCTTTTGTAACCCTAATAAATAATCATAGCATGGTAAATGAAAAGACTATAGTCATCAATATAAGTCGTATTGTTGGTACAACAGATTTATAAAAATGCAAAACTATCAAATTTAACAGTATAACATATTCTTCACAATTCATCTTTATTATCTCTGTCCAAATAAGTATATAATAAGGGGATAAACATATTGCAGCCATTTATTGAGGGCTTGGTGTCTATACCTTGGCTGGCTCATTTTATAGTTTATGCTGTAAGACATTTTATTGGTTATTTTAACTATATGTTCCGGTTAACCTCAAACAGTACATACATATATAAAGCAAGAAAGTATAAGGCAAAATATGAAAATTTTATTAAGAATATGAAAGGCTTATTACATTTTATCTAGATCTACCGTTGGTATTAGATATTGATTTTGTTAAAAAATAGTTATTTAATAGCTTTAAATATCTTTATTTTTCTCATTAAATTACTATTTTATTTACACATTAATGGAAAAAAAAACAATGGTTAAAATAAATATCTACTTTTATCAAATAATTATAAGTGATAAGTTTGAAATGGTTAAGATTACATTCATTTTTAACTGAAAATGTCTAATAATTATACTTTTACAATTTTTTTTTTGTATCATTACTGAATCAGAAGTAACAATCATTAAATTTGAATGATTTAAAACAACACTAATATTTTAATATTAATTTGTTAAAACTATACAACTAAAAACTTTTTTTTAAATTTTAAGTCCATTTAAAACTAATCCACAAGTTATAAACAAGATGCAACACTGCTGAGACAAAAGCACAAGTTTTAAGCATAAAATGCAAATGGTTATTTATTAAAGTATTGATTTTGATGGGGATTCAGAACTTACTGTTAGTTAATTTATTTACTTTTATTATGGGGGAGAAGAAATAACTGGCTCTATTGTATTGTATATTGAAGTGCTTATGTATTACTCATTAACTTAAAAACAAAACACAACCATTAAAACATTCCCTTAAAAAAAGAAATTTATACCCACCGTAACTACCATATCCACCCTGTCCATAGCCACCCTGCCCAAAACCTAAAACAAAAAAGAACTCCATTAGCTACCTCTAATTGCCACTAACTACCAATTATACTTCAAAAAAAAACTAAAAATTACAAGTAAAGCAATCTTCAAATATTGAACCACAAAATAACAGTTATTTAATAGAGTATAACCCCAAAAATCATTTAAAGAATAATTAATAACTACTATTATACGCGAAGATAAACCACAGCTAACATATATACCTGCCATTGAATTGTAATCCAATTTACCTAAATACCAATCTACTAATTAATTGTACAACTTTAATGAAACAAAAATATAGTTTTTAAGTATAAATATATATATATATATATATATATATATCATACATACAATAATTTGCTACCTCACGCTAATCAGTAACCGAAATTTGCAAGATTTCTTTTTGTTATCAACATATGATTTGCTACAATGAAAATATCATTTACAATAACCTTAAAAGAAAGTTTATAATTATTTCTCTGATGGGGGGGGGGGAATGTACTTTTAAAACGTTTTTATGATTGAATAAAAAGTTCCAGTATAAAAATTCCAAAAAATCATACTTCAGTAGTAAGTCAAAATACAGGTAAATAACTTTATAGAATTTAATCATCCTTCACTTTATGAGAATTTTCTTTTTTTCTTTTTTTACTAAAATTAAATGTCTTGATAAGCTTAATAAAAATTAAGTGGAAAAGTGTTTTTTTTACAAAATCAATGGAACATTTCATGTACCTATTAAAGTTATTTAGAAAAAAAGGAATACAGCAAGATTAAAGAAAAATGGAAATAGGGTACGAATAGTAGAGGAAAAAATTAAATAACTTACTTTGAATAAAAAATACATTTTTATACAGCAGGTGCACATTTTTCAAATATATTAAAAATATATATTATTATTTACTTAATATAATAAATATTTATTAAATTTTAAAATGATATATTAAAAATTTATCTTAGTTTAATATCACTGATCATAGGATTAATTTTCCCTAAACATTAGTTTTTTTTTTATATTTTTCTTAAAATTTAAACATGTTCCCCTTTATAACAAAAGTTGTTAATTTTTGTTTTCCCCCTTTTTAACAAAAGTTGTTTAATTTTTGTTTTCAACAGTAGTACTTTATTTAAACAATAAAATATTTTACTTTCAACAGGCATTTAATTATGTATAAAACTTTTTTTTCATCTTTACTGCAATGTTCATTAGGATTATGACCTTCAGTCTTAACTTGTAAGTTTTTATACCACTATCACTTAATATTAGAATAATTTCATGAAAGTCATATACTATTTAAAATTAATAAAGATTTAATAGAATTAAAGCACAACGAAACATTTCCCAGTTGTAGGTTTAATTTAATTTTATTGAGGCTGCTCAATTTTCTAACCAAGTGAATAAAATTAAGAGTATCACCATACCACCAATAACACTAAAACATCTCTAGAATAATCAACAATACTGTAAATATGGACCACTGTTTACCTTATATTTACATATGTAACTAACTATACACGGGTAATGAGGGTAAAACTATTTTATTTCAGAGAATAACTTGAAAAAAGGTATTATATAAAATAGACAAGTGGAAATAGAACACAATAGTCTTGAAACAAGAGTATATTTTAGCAACATATGGATTATTTAGTAATATGAAACCAAATATATATATATAAAATTTAAAAAACTATTAAAACTTACTAAATAAAACTTGTTTTTCTCTAAAAAGCTGGACTAGTCCTGGAGAAAATGCATAGTTTTAAGTTATATTTCGTTTTATCAGATGCTTGGCCTTGTTTTTTAAATTTATGTATCTTCAAATAAATTTTAAGCAATAAATGTTTACTTCTATTTGTGTTTTCAATTAGAGGTGGCTATTGTGTTGAATGCAAAAATACTTTTTTATCCATGGAACTAAATTTCAGTGTTAAAAAATCAACCATAATCAAAAATACTTCCTACTCTTTTCAACTGAGCAGTTAAAACTACGTTATTTTTAATTGTAAAGTAAATTTTATTAATACCTCCTCTGCCTCGTCCACGGCCTCCTCGACTTCCTCTTCCACCTCTCATACCGGCCATACTGTCTGGTTTCGGCGTAGCTTTTTTCACATCAACCTGCAAGTTATGAAAAAAACAAATTGAATTTATTTACTGGATATTTGTTTTAATTCTCAGGGATTGCCAGGATATACGCCCATGATTTTGACACAAAAAATAAGGTTTAATTTATAATCATTAAAAGAGATATTTCACTATTATTTGTTTAGTATAAAGTAAATTTATTCAAAGCCTAAACATAGATTCACACGTACATCTTACTATTAAATGTCAAACGTTAGGTCAATGTGTCTACTTTATTTCTGAATACTTGTATAATGTGTAACACAGATACATTTAAAATTTTAAATTGCTAACTTTTAACAAAGTTTCTAAAATGATGATCACCAATGATTATTACCTTTTTACCAGAAGATTCTACAAACTTGGTTGTTTTTAAAAGAAAATTACAAATATCTTTTATTATATTACTTTTAATATAATACTGAATATAAATTTCTGAACAGAACATTTAAATTCCAACTGTTAAATCAACAGACTTGAAAGAAAACACTATCTTTTAATAGTTATTATAAAAAACCATTTAAGAAAATTTGTAAGAAAAAATGTCATGAATTCATCAGTCCAAGTTTCAAAAAGTTTTTGAGTTTCAAAAAGGTTGCTGTGCTCAAGCCTGCATAACTCTTACTACCTTTAAGTTGACATTTGAGGGCACTGTCTTCAGTGTCATTGTCATCAGAAGACAATTTTTTAAGATTGAAACTGCAACAGGCTTGGCATTTTTCATACCCTCAAAAGAAAAAACAAGTGTAGGAACTACTCTGATTACAACTAAAGTTAGTTATTAATAAGTTTATTAACTGTTTAGCATTTAGTGTTAAGACAGTTTATTACGTTAGCCTGCTGTTCTATCATAGACTAATAAAAAAAATACGATCCTATATGAGCAACTAGTATCTAATGTATATTATTGACTGCTAGTTCACTTTTTTCCATGCTAATCTACTAGACAAGAACTGTCATTTTTGACAATTTTAAAGTTTGATTACTTTTTTTTTGGGGGGGGGGAGAGTCAAAAACACTTTCACGTTATTACCAGAATCAAAATAATATTGCAGGAGGCTTTTTCCAACCTTTTATAGGACAGTTTGTATTAATGTGAAGTTTATTAACACGTATCCCAAAAATCAAGTTTTAAATCATACTGCAGATATTAAATGTCATATTTAATCCAACGCACACTGTACATCCATTTCGTTTAAAACCATTAATTAACATTATCTTTATCGTACTGAACAATTACTATTCTAACACAGTATTCATTTCAGAATCAATTTGTTAGCAAAACAATACAATATGCATTTCAACCTTTTACACGACTGCCCAAAAAGGAGTGTAATTTTTTAGAGTGTGTTTGTTCCACCGTGGCAGCTAAACAGTAATGAAAGGGGTCATCGATGTATGATCCCGAAGTTGAAATCCTTATGTTACGAGGAGTGTCATAGGTTATATAAATATGTACATATATACATTAATTGTAACTAAGGACACAAAAAATCATATATAAGATTCTAAATCAATAATCAATAGAATTTTCAGTATAAATTTATTTGCATCAAAAATAGTCGTTAGCTATGCGACATTGAATGAATGAATGAATTAAAATAGTAAAATTTATTAATTTATAATTGTTATTATTGTTTACAGTTTATAAACATTTAAGAAAAAATATTATTATTTTTTGATGAGCAGTATATGTTTGATCATGTAAGCCTGTACTCATTTGCTGGTATTGGTTCATCTTATTTATGTATTACTAGCTGATCACAGCTCGCTTCACACACCTGACAATCTAGCTAGGGGGCTCTGCTGCCTGGACCCTCATGTTTGAGAATAGGTTTTTTTTTTTTTTTTAAGAAAAGAATATTAGTGCATAAAGAATATTTTCTCAACATTTTGGTGTTTTTATATTTAAAATATGCTCAAGAAGAGAGTATTTAAGATTTAATAACTGTATTTTATAATTATATATGTTTTAACAGGAATATGTTTAACGCTAGCCGTATTGATAATAGGGAGTTGGCTTTTGTGTTTGTATTAGTTGCCATGCAATTAACTCAGCGTCAAATAATGGGCAGGCAGGAGTAGGTTTCGTGATGAAGAAGATAGGGAGGAGAGTGGAGTATTTCAAGACGCATAGTGATAGAATCATTGTATAATAAGGATAAAATCAAAACCTAAACCGACGATTGTTAACATCTATATGCCTACAAGCGCCCATGATGATGATGAGGTAGAGTGTGTATACGAAGAGATTGATGAAGCAATTAAACACGTAAAAGGAGATGAAAATTTAATAATAGCTGGAGATTGGAATGCAAGCATTGGAAAAGGCAAGGAAGGAAATATAGTGGGTGAATACGGGCTGGGCAAAAGGAATGAAAGAGGGGACCGACTTATAGAATTTTGCACGAAGTATAATTTAGTAATTGCCAACACCCAATTTAAAAATCATAATAGAAGAATATACACTTGGAAAAAGCCAGGCGATACTGCAAGGTATCAGATAGATTATATCATGGTTAAGCAAAGATTTAGAAATCAACTCGTTGACTGCAAAACTTACCCTGGAGCAGACATTGATAGCGACCATAATTTGGTGATAATGAAATGTAGATTGGGGTTTAAAAACCTGAAGAAAAGGTGTCAGATGAATCGGTGGAATTTTGAGAAGCTTGAGGAAGAGGAGGTAAAGAAGATTTTTGAGGAGGACATCGCAAGAGGTCTGAGTAAAAAAGATAAGGTAGAAAATGTAGAAGAAGAATGGGAGAATGTTAAAAAGGAAATTCTTAAATCAGCAGAAGCAAACTTAGGCGGAATAAAGAGAACTGGTAGAAAACCTTGGGTTTCAGACGATATATTGCAGCTAATGGATGAACGTAGAAAATATAAGAATGCTAGTGATGAAGAAAGTAAAAGGAACTATCGGAAATTAAGAAATGCTATAAACAGGAAGTGCAAACTGGTGAAAGAAAAGTGTTCAGAAGTGGAAAGAGAAATGAACATTGGTAAAATAGACGGAGCATACAGGAAAGTTAAGGAATATTTTGGGATACATAAATAAAAATCTAATAATGTGTTAAACAAATATGGTACACCAATATATAATACGAAAGGTGAAGTCGATAGATGGGTGAAATATATTGAAGGGTTATACGGAGGAAATGAATTAGAAAATGGTGTTATAGAGGAAGAAGAGGAAGTTGAGGAGGATGAAATGGGAGAAACAATACTGAGATCTGAATTTAAGAGAGCATTAAAAGATTTAAATGGCAGAAAGGCTCCTGGAATAGACGGAATACCTGTAGAATAACTGCGCAGTGCAGGTGAGGAAGCGATTGATAGATTATACAAACTGGTGTGTAATATTTATAAAAAAGGGGAATTTCAGTCAACTTCAAAAAAAAGTGTTATAGTAATGATACCAAAGAAAGCAGGGAAGAAGTATTCTTCACATAAATGTGAAGAATACAGAACAATTAGTTTTAACTAGTCATGCATCAAAAATCATAACTAGAATTCTATACAGAAGAATTGAGAGGAGAGTGGAAGAAGTGTTAGGAGAAGTCCAATTTGGTTTCAGGAAAAGTATAGGGACAAGGGAAGCAATTTTAGGCCTCAGATTAACAGTAGAAGGAAGATTAAAGAAAAACAAACCAACATTCTTGGCGTTTATAGACCTAGAAAATGCATTCGATAACGTAGACTGGAATAAAATGTTCAGCATTTTAAAAAATTAGGGTTCAAATACAGAGATAGAAGAACAATTGCTAACATGTATAGGAACCAAACAGCAACAGTAACAATTGAAGAACATAAGAAAGAAGCCGTAATAAGAAAGGGAGTCCGACAAGAATGTTCCCTATCTCAGTTACTTTTTAATCTTTACATGGATCTAGGAGTTAATGATGTTAAAGAACAATTTAGATTCGGAGTAACAGTACAAGGTGAAAAGATAAAGATGCTACGATTTGCTGATGATATAGTAATTCTAGCCGAGAATAAAAAGGATATAGAAGAAACAATGAACGGCATAGAGGAAGTCCTATGCAAGAACTATCGCATGAAAATAAACAAGAACAAAACAAAAGTAATGAAACGTAGTAGAAATAACAAGGATGGACCACTCAATGTGAAAATAGGAGGAGAAAAGATTATGGAGGTAGAAGAATTTTGTTATTTGGGAGGTAGAATTACTAAAGATGGACGAAGCAGGAGCGATATAAAATGCCGAATAGCACAAGCTAAACGAGCCTTCAGTAAGAAATATAATTTGTTTACATCAAAAATTAATTTAAATTGTTAGGGATGTAGGATGTAGAGGGTATACTGAAATGAAATGACTAGCACTAGATAGGGAATCTTGGAAAGCTGCATCAAACCAGTCAAATGACTGAAAACAAAAAAAAATTAGTTGCCAGTCCCACTACTGCTACTGGCACAAAGCGAACCACATGATGCGCCAGCTGGATGCACGTCAACAACTCTTTCCTCCTAAATAAAGAATCCTTTTTATTGCTAAATATTACTGATATCACTTTCTTTTAATAACAAAATTGATAAATAAATAAAAGTACAAAAATAAAAAAAAGATAATTAAGATTTCCTAATCTTAGATTAATTGACAAAAATCTGCAAGTTAATGGATAATGGACTGTTTCTGGCAGGAGTGTTTCTGGAGGGAACAGTGTGCAGCCACTTGGAGCACCACTATTGATCCACTCTGCATCATAATTTTATTGCTAAATATTTATAATTCCTTCCTTTTATTAATAAAATGAATAAATAAGTAAATACAAATATAAATAATCTATGCTTAGAAATTAGTCTGTAAATTAACTGACAACATACTGCTTCTAGCAAATCGTGAAAGGAGCCATGTGCTGCTGCCTGGCACATCATCATTGATTTGCTTTGCACCCAATTTTATTGCTAAATAAACTAATAATCCCCTTTCTTTCATTATTTTATTACACGACAGCCCAAAAAAGAGTGTAATGTATTTAGGGTGTATCTGTATGTATGAATGTTTGTTCCATCATAGCAACTCAAATGCTGAACAGATTTAGATGTGTGACTCAGCATTGGAATATTTTAGGTCGACTCATAGGCTACATAAATATATGCATGCATATAAATATATAGTAGTGGAGATTTGAACTGAATTAATGTAACTGAACCTCTATCGCTGAGCAAACTGGGTTTGAACTAAATGATTATCAGTCGAATGAATATTGCAAAAATATAATTAAATTTAATTTAGTAAAATATTAATTAAAAAAATTTCTGTTTAAGAATAATGGGCTTTCCACAAAAGACTGTATGAGACTAATGGTGAAATGTTGAGAGCACCCCATGCAAGGCTAGACCAAACATCACCACCTGGCAACAAACAGGATGCCCCTGGGGTGGTTTTGGGAAGTGCAATGAGGCGCTCTTATAATATATCTGCAATCAGTAGTCTTGATTTTCAAAATTCAAATGGGGTTTGTTAGAAAGTTAAAAGCTAATTTTCCCATGTTATCAGGTACACTCTCAATCTAACAGATGACAATTATTCAGTAATGTTCGCAACCAATGTTCTGATTTTCAAAATTCAAACAAGATTATTTGCAAGTGTAATACAAAATCATGATGAAACCAACCCAGAACAAAAGAAGCAATGTTTTTGTCGGCAGTTTTTTATTTTTATTAAACCTATGAAATATTTGGTTATCCAAAATGTAAGAACAAAAATCATTAACTCATCATATATGGAGATAAAAAAATATATAAAAGTAAATTTTTTTAATATTTATAATGGATTTGACAAGAATATGTGTTAAATAAATTTTAAATAAAATAAATACCTAATCAATCACCAAGGCATGCATGTTCAAGTTTAACAACTTTAGTACAGATTTCAAAAAAAATACTATATTTTTAAAATCCCAAAACTATTGTAATAGGAAAACTATAAAACTGGTAAGCCATTTTTCTGCTATTGATACATTTTTGTAAAATGTATAAATGTTCTAAAAGAATAAACCTATTATCTATGACATAACTGTATTTTTTTTCTTATGCTACAAACTCTTGACAGTTGACTGAAAATTACATCGCAATTTACAAACTAGAATATTTGACATTACATGTAATTTCAATAATAAGCAATGAATTTAATACCACTGACTAAAACAACATACACTTCACAAGTGAATAATTAAACTGACAAAAAAAATGCTGCTTAAGAAAACAAGTATAATGAAATTTACTTCATAAATAAATGTTTTATTTTAAACTGTAGATCATGAAACTAATAAGTGTACAGAAAAAACTATTTACACAATATTTACAGTGCAATACACTATTCTTACAGAAAAGCCATATAAGAAAATCTAGGAGACGTTAAGGAAGAAAACGTTAACCTCCTATGTACAGAATTACAAAAGGGAAGGATTTTGATGTTACAAAAATACAATTTTGAATTGAAAACATTACCTGCCCCCATACTAAAATTTTTCCAGACAGAAAACATTAAACTAATATTTATTTAGCTTCATCCATTTTAAAAATCATTTTTAAAAAAATCAAATACTCAAGTATTTGAATTTAACAACAACAACAATCAAAAATGGATAAAAGAGATCAATGCCGCACATTGACAGCATACAAAATTTTAACATTTTATTCTAATTTACTGACTAAATTGTACAATATATTCAAAACTATAAAAAGATTCACCACTTACTTACCTCTTTGCCTTTAATAGATTGTTTAGGCGTTTTTAACAATTCTGTAACGATTTGCTCTGATTCAAATGTGATGAAACAAAAGCCTTTCCTCTGATTCTTTGACTTGTCATATGGCATTTCAACTTCAACAATCTAATAATAATAAAAAAATTGAATTAATCAATTGAAACAAATACTCATAGATATCAATCAAGCCATTCACACTTTAATTAGCCAATCAGTATAAAAATTTTCAACAAAGATTTTTCAGTAGCAGAACTGACAATATAATGTTATCATCATCAGTGGCAACTAACTATATGTAATATAAAAATTTTCAACAAAGGTTTTTCAGTAGCAGAACTAACAATATAATGTTATCATCATCAGTGGCAACTAACTATATGTAATCTAGAAGTAGTATTTGATAAAATGAGTGAACAGATAACAATAAGGAAGGACTAATTAAAAATCTACTTTGAGCATAATTAAAATTTTATCATTAAAATAATCTCCAAAAGATAGATTTACACACGACTGTCAGTATTGCAACTGACACACTGCAATTTTAATTATTGTATATATAGCAAATTTTCAAAATTTCAAATGCACATTTTATAAGACTACTGGTAATGAAAAGATGTTAAAATATTTTACTAATTACAAATTTTTTTTTACTATTATCTTCAAATGACAGATATATTTTCTAAATAACATAAATTCTGTTAATGTAAAGTTTAGCATTAAAAGTTAATTTAAGAGAAGTTTATTTTGTTCATTTAATGATGCTTTGAAAACAATTTATCTGCTCTCACAGTTTTAATTACAAATATAATTAAATTGTACAAAACAAAATCATATTAAACTTGCAAGTGCAATGTTTTAATGATTGTTAATATACAGAAGGTTCCAAAAAAATATGTACTCAGTTTGCTAGTTCACATCTGATGACAAATTTGACTTTACATGACAATTTTTGGCTGAGGGTTCGAAATGACCACCAGCAGCTTCTATACAACGCCCAACTGCACACTGAACTACAGCTGTTAGTGCATCTGGCATAATGGCAGCACATGACTTCTCATAGCTCGATTATGGCAGCACATGACAACTTCTCATAGCTCGATTATTGCTGGTTTTTGTCAACACATCATTCTTGATGGTCCCTCAGAAGTATAAGTCCAGAGGTGTCAAATCAAGAGACCAAGGTGGGTACTCAACAGCACCCACCCAGCGTCCAGGTAGTTTTATCAAGGTACAACATGACATCTTAGTGAGGCGGGAGTCTGTCTTGTTACACATAAAAAATTTCATCACCATTCAATTATAAAACGTATTAGATATCAACAGTAAGTAACTTATAGAAGAAAAAACCCTGTGAAAAGGTAAAAGATTCAAACACAATGGTTCTTAGAGAAGTAATGCATTTAATTCATTTCACTAAATTTTTTTACACATTTATAATTAAAAATGCTTAAATCATGGCACTGAAACATTAATTTCATAATCAACCAATGGATTATAATAATAATAATAGTTCATTTACATAATTTAGGAAATAAGCAAGTATCTATAATTTTCAAAGTTTTTTTTAAAATCAATCGCCAAGAAGAATAACTAAATAAGGTTATGTAATTATAAAAATCAATCTAGAAGTAGAACAGAATAGTGTTATGTATAGCAGTACAATAAAATATACAAGAGTAGATATATATTAACTGAAAATGCAAATTCCTGCAAAAAAATGATTCTTGGAATTAATATGATAAGTTATATTAATTCTTTTTTTGGTGGTTTAAATTTCATTTTAATAGCACAGTGGTCAATATGTTAATGATTTGAATTTCTGAAATATATTTTCCTGATTTGTATGTTGCAATATATGTATGTATGTTGAACTACGAAAGTACACCTGTAGGTATCCACTGTCTTGTAGTTCACATAAAAGCAACTAACTTTTACAGTAATTTCATCCTCAGAACCCTTAAATACCATAATTAGCAGCTCAACAACTTATTTGTGAGATTTTAACCACTAGACCAGTTAGTAAGCTCCAAAATAAATGTCAGAACTATTTATTACATTATTGTACAAAGTATATTTACTAGAAATACATTAATAGGTTTTGGTAGATTAATTACATAAAGACTGGTTTGACTCAGTGAAGGAATAAGAGCCAATCCAGGCCCTCAGATTGATTACAGAAAACAAGTTTGAAGAATAAAGCCACCTCTGCAGCACTGGAAGATCTATAAAAAGCAGAAGGTAGAATGAACTAAATGTTTAAACTTTTAAAGAAAAATGGATTAAAATATAAGGAGAAACGTGTACTAAAAATCAGGCAGCAGTGATAATGGAAAGACAAGGTACAATACAGCATTAAAAAGAAAAATTGAGACTAGTATTAACTATGAATTAAGATTGTTAGAAATACAATTCTAAGGAATGTAGCTCTGTAAGGTAGTTAACAGGAACAGTAGTAAAATCAAGAAAATAAAGTCTTAGATATGTGGTCACAAAAGGGCGATTTTTAGATAGGCTGATAAATTACAAAACTACCACTATGTTAAATAAGCAAGGGAAGAAATTAATAGTAAGAATTTTATAAGACAAGCTAGATTAATAAGACAACCATGTCAGTTAATTTAACCATAGAAGTACAAGGTAAAAAAAAAAACTGGGACAAGAAAAGATTATAAAGGATATAAGAAATATGACATTAAAAGGTAAGCACAGAACAGAAAGGAATAAGAGAATAGCATCATACAGGTCAAAATGATTGGTTTTTTTTACTACATAAGTAAAACCATTCTAAAAGAGATTTTGACACGGCTAACAGGAAAGAAGTGAAAAAGGGTTAATAAATTATTCATATGCTACTGCTACGATATTATCAAAGCTTTTTATTGGTAATGTTAGTTCCCTCAAGACAAATCACAAAAATGGAAGACTATATAAGCAAGGTGTCAAATTCTCAAGTGGATGAATATAACACTTGTAATATACTATACCCACATTTCTATTGCAAATGTCAAACAAACATTTAGGCAACAACAGAAGCTAAAAATATTACAAAAATGATAACTGCAATTCCAAATTTTTATTGGTTAATTAAAGTTTTAGGTTTCAGCTAAAATTACAATGACTTAAAAATAACATAATCAAGAGATTGGTAGAGCTCAATTTCTAAGGAAAATAAAAAGTTCAACTAATCACAAAATTTTACCAGCTAAAATTTGGTTATTTTCTGAAATATTTTTAATAAGAAAACAAAATGTTTTATCAAATTTAAGGGAAGAATTATCATATAGAGATTACAAGTGTACTAGAAAAACCGATACAATTACTACTGCTTGAATATTAATTATAAAATGTAATTTCATTAAAAACTTCACTTCGGGTTAAAATTTAAAAAAAAATAAATTAGGCTGAATACAAACACTAATAAAAATCATAAAGATTTTACACAATAAAAGCTTTATTATAAATTTATTCAATCTCACAAGTAGTAATTTGTTATTACTTACTGTTCCATATTGTGCAAAGTAGTTCTTGATATCGTCATCTGATAATTCAGTTGAAAGTCCACCAACAAATATCTTCCCATGTCTAGCTTTTGCTTTTTTTGGATCGATTTTCTTATTATTAATTACATGGTCACCTGAAGACAAAACCTGTAAAATAAATGGCATCATAATTAATAAAAAAAAAACTTTATTTAATAAATATTAAGTTTAAGATTTTTTTAATTTGTAATCATTTAACCGATGAAAAAATATCATACTTGACAAATTTAAAAGCAACATTCATACTACCTGTTGATACTGTAATTGCCCAGAACTTGCATAAAACAAAAAATTTAATGCCTTCAGCAATACCATCCACTACAATAAATTACTTTTTTTATATAATAAAAACCAGGAAAAATCTTGTAAAACCGCACTACAGTTCATTAAAAGTGTCATTTAATATATTTTTTCAATTGGTAATTAATTACATCTATTTGAATAAATTACTATGTTAAAGGTTTACACTTTCCCATTTGATAAAGGTCAGTAAGTAATTCTTGCCACCCCAATAATGAACTCACAATCTAAGAAAAAAATATAAAGAGAACTGAAAACTAACTAACAGTTTTGACAGACACTTATTCTTACAAATTAAGAAAATTACTTCTCCCTTTAACTTACAAAGGTATATACAAAATCTCAAAACAGCAGGTTTTTTCAACTCTTCTGAATGGTAGTGGGATTGTAATCTGAACCTGCACTCCATAGATGGGTTTGATTACACTGTTTAGTCTACGCAGCACTAAAACCAAACCTTAATTTCTATGTTTTCTACCACAGAAAATATAACAAATTTGTAACCATAGTAAAAAAGTTTAAGAGGAAATTAATGCACTTGACAAATATGCTGCTTCTACAAAGTATTACCTGCTATTAATATGCTATCTAGAAAACACAATTTCATTAAAATGTTTTCAATAAAAGGTTTTATTTGAAAAACTCAAAATGAAAAAACTAATTTAGGGCATTTCTCCATAAACATCTTTTATTTTATAATGCTCTGGGATCAGTTCAAACTTTCCTAACTCTTACAGCAAAGTACACCACACACGTCATTTTATTGATTTTTATATAAAAAATTGTTACACCAAGATATCTAGTGTTAGGGGGACAATTAATAACTAAATGGGGGATTAGTTATTTACCAAACATGTTTTTAAGACAAAAACTAATTCTTACCTTATCAATGGCATCAGACGATTTAAAAACAATAAAAGCAAAACCTCTAGATCTACCAGTATTTGGATCTGTCTTAACATTTATACTTTCAATTTCTCCGTAACTGCCAAAATGGTCCCTCAGTTCCTCTGAAAACAAACATCAAAATTTAACTAAAATAGTAAATAAGTATATAAACCCTAAGCTTTAAAATACTGTATTACAAAAGAACACATTTTAATATTATCAGTAATCCTGATATGACTGGAGACCAGTATGCTAGCCATTAAGCCCTGATTGCACGTATGACTAACCAATCCTAGATCAACTGCTATCAAGTGCTAAATACTAAGGGCCGATACATAACTGCCATGACTTAAAAATTGCCTCTGTCAGCAAATCAACTATTAACCTGGAATGCCACAGGTGTCTTGTCTATCAGCTGCCCCATATTTTATTTTACTGTGGACCCTTTACTAAGTCAACCACTAGTAAGTCAAAAAAGACGTAGCTTAACACAAATTAGAGGTACTAAACAAGAAATGGTTTTTTTTTAACAATTATAAAAGGCAAAGCCCAAATATACTAGGTCTAAAACTCCGATCTGCATTATCCCATGTCACACTCTACAAACAGAGACTGCTTTAGTATATGATAATCTACAAAAGCAGTTCTAGCATCCATTCATGATAGCAGAATTCTGATCAATTTCCCAAGAAACTAGACCCCAGTTAATTACAGTAGACTACAAGCCCCAAATCTGAACTTGCACAAGTTGCTGCTTCACTCAATGATATAATTCACTACATGGTATTACTTAATGCAAAAGCATAAATTACAAAAAACATACATAGGTGACTGAAATTAATATACTCCCCTAACCCAATTTTTTTATAACTGGATGCATTTAGCAGCTTTCTTCCTTATACAGAGAGGCTACCTCAATGAACATATATTTCACTTTTTGATCATTGGATGGTGGGGAGAAACTAAAAAATTACAAATAGTACCAATGATAATTTGATATAAAATTCTGAAGAGCTATATGAGATAAGAATAATGATACAATTAAAACTAAATTCTGATCACCCAACCCAAAATGGTAGCCAACAATGTGTTTGTTTCAGATAGCTAAGATTACAGATATACACTCCCCTTGATTTTTTTTACTAGAGGTATCCCAATTCTCTCTAACTTAGTAACCCCAATTTAGAGTAATTGGTCTTCTGAGTTGGTGGGGGGAATGGGCAGCTCAAAAATATTAATATATATGGTCATGTGATAACCTTGTTTTAAATATCTGCGGGATAAGCAAACCAGTTTCAAAAAAATTAAATTCTGACTAAACAAAAATGGCAACCACAAATGTCATTACATTAATTAAAAATTGATAATATTAAAATCTTATAAATAGGCCTTAAGATGATACTGCCCTAATGTACTTAAAAAAGATTCTTAATACAAATTTCAGAAAAAAGATGATTTAAGTAAATATTTGTAATTCAGTTTCAATAATAAGAATCCTATGTTAATAATAATAAGCATGGTTTAAAATAATTTGTTATAACCATTCAGCAACAGTAATTTTTGAAAGTTTTTTGAAAGTCTCAAGGCAAGAAAAACAGAGGTGAGGGACGATGACAACATGATTGAATTGTGTAAACAAAATGTTATGGTTCAACGGCTGGAAAATAAGGGTATAATTCTATTCAATACAAAGTGTACTCACAAAGACATATCATATATCCTTCTTATTTTGTTAATATTTGCATTTTTTTATTTTTCTTCAATGAACTTGTACTGTATATGTGTGTGAAAGAAAAGAAATTAAATTTTGAAAGATTATACATTCAAATTCCTTTAACTACAGTGAACGTTTTCATTTTCAAACTACAGGATTGTCTAAATATTTTTAAAAATCGCAAGACACTATAAGGAAATGTTACTTACAGATATAAGTCAATGACACAAAAATTAATTTTAACTAAAGAGCTGTTTCTTTAGAAACGCTCATAGGTACAAGTTACAAGAAATTCCAATTAGTTTTAATACACTCCTCCTCGATTATTAATTGCATCCCAACAGTTAATTACAAGTGGTGATCATTGTTATTTATCAGTAAATTCATTCTAAGCACTAAACATATATAATTTTACAAGGAATATTTATTGCTGAAACAAGTATATGCTTTAAAAGCAGAACAAAAATGCTGCAGATATAAAACAAACTATTTCAAATTGCTGCAGATGAAAAAACTTGTACTCTTACAACAATTCTCATTGAATTGTTATTCAAGATTCAACTCAAGATTCAGCATTCAAGTTTGAGTAACTTGTCATAACTCTATCAAACTATATCCACAAACATGACCCTTTAAAAACACCTAGCTTCGAAATTACAATAAAAGGATGCTATTGGGACTTACAGTCAGAACTCATATTTCTTCCAGTACCTTAACAGTAGGAAATAACAGAATCCTTATATTTACAAATACCGATAAATACATAAAAAGTTGTTTCCATTCAAACTCTATAGTCAGTGATGAACTTTAAAGTAAATGAAAGTTTTATTACATGACATCAACCAATATTGTTCCATGCTTGTAATTTTCAGGAAGGTGATACTTTCTGAAATCCTAAGGCACTTTGAGACTTATTTTCACTTAAAATAATTTTGCATAATTAATATTGAATAAACTTTACAATCAAGATAAAAGAATACTACTTACTGTCTGATGTTTCCCAACTGAGTCCACCGACAAACAATTTTCTGTAAAAGCAAAAAGTAAAGTTATTAGTGAAGTCTTTTCTTTAAAAAAATAAATAAATAAAGCTAGTAATATTGCTAATGAATTTAATCTTTTAGCAAAAATTACAGATTTCACTAACATTTTAAAATGTTAATTTACTATTATATATATAAAATGTATCTTTTTCTTTACAGTACATTTAAATGTAAAAATAAAGATTTCAATAGAAAAAATATATCTTCATATAGCACCAAAAATTAATTGTAAATAAGTATTAATATTCAAATAAAAATATCAATCAATCAAAAAGTCAACTCGAACAAAGATCAAACAAAAACAATCTGTAAAGAGCAATAATAATCTGAGTTTATAGCAAAATTAAATATTATGTCAAATTATTATTAAACTACTAATATTAATCAAATAATTATCAGTTACAAATAAATTGATAAAGCACTGAGAATTGAGAAGCTGGATACCAGACAAGATCAACTTTAACCAAACAATGTAAGAATCTAAAATGAAACAAATTATTAAGATAGCAAGAATAATATTACAAGAAAATAATACATTACATGTGAATATATATATATAATACAAAAAGTAGTAAATGTAAACAATGACAAATGTATTGACAATATCTAAAAAAATTTAATTTAGTGGCCAATATGTATAAATGCAAGAATAAATTTCCTGACAAATATTCAATTTAATGTCTAACTTATCGGCTATTTATTTAATGCTTTATTTTAGGCCACATGATAATTATAATTGTAAATTAACAGTAGTGTAGTAGTAGTCTATTTTATATAATTTTCCCAAGGATAAATACCATCGGGAAGTCCAGACGTCTCACCAGCGAACGATCCTCTGTGGTCACCTAAGGAAAGGAATGCAGGTTAGTGCACAGGCAGCTTAATAAATATACAATAACACATTTAAATCATGACTCAATCTCATGGGACTTCAACATCATCATCCTCTGACTGATACTAATGATTGACTGTGAGTAGATTACTGCTTTATTGATTCAATGAATATGTCTTTCAACAACTGCTTTAAAGAAATAGCTTTAATAATGAAATGAAAACACTGCCAAAGAAAATAGAAAAAAAATAAAAATGCCATCTTTTCAGTGGCGATATTAGTACTATAATTAATTTTAACAAATCTGAAATTAGTCTACATAAATAGAGAAAAAAATAATAAATAATTTACATTTTAATTAATCTCAATATCCAATTACAATCTGAACAAATTGTTCTTGGAATGGTTTTTTCATACAATATTCATAATTAGATTTGGGAATTAATTTTAAGATGTTTTCCCATTAAAATCTGTACATAATTTACAAATTTCCATGAAAAAATTACAGAAATAAACACGAAGTCATATATTTTAACTTTTAAACAAGGCAAGCCATGAATGTTTCAACAAAACATTCATTTTTATGAATTTTTTTAATGCCCCTTTCATTCTTAAAACTCGTACAAAAATAAATAAATAAAAAAACCCCAGCAGAACAAATCTTCCATGACATGCTAACTCTTACTTCCCATTATAAGTGTGCTTACTTAAACACAGAAAAAATTTACCAATTTGAATAATTCTTCACTAGAATTATGAACAATTCACATAACAGAGTTGTATATTTTTATTCCGTAACGGTTATTAATAAAAAAAAATTACGAGATTAAACCCCATTAAATCAATCGTCAACCGTAATTAAACATCTTAAAATTAATTCTTTTAAGACAAAAGAAACTCAGTGACCAAAATCTGTTACACCAACGTAAAAACCAAAACCAACACCACCATCATCAGAGCGAGCATTTAAGGTTTAATTTAAATTATGATCAACAAATTACAATTCTAAAAAATAATAATTCTCAAAAAACCAAAATCTTCAAATTACATAATATTGCAGATTACATTGAATCTCTCCCAACTTCAGCAGCAAGTTATCATAGAGCTAAGAAAAAGGAATTAAAAGTGTAATTTTTTTTCTTTAAAAAAAAACAAGGAAAACAATTCATCAAACTTTTTCTTTATTTCAAAATCTATAAAATTCCACAATAGCTAATAAAAATACTTAAAATATAACACAATCTTGAAAAAACCCCAGAATCTGGTCACTGACTACTGAAAATTACAACAGCCATTCCAAAAACAATGAATGGAATTTAAAAAAAAGAAATAGAAACATGTAACTGAGAACAGCTAACAAACTGTATTTATATTCTACCAACTGTTACAATTTAGTCTCAAAAATGAAATTCATAATGATACTATTAATAATTAGTGCCCATGATTCTTTTATTAATCACTTACTTTTAACTTATAAACATTAATTATCACATTATTCTAGTTTTCTTTTCCAAAATTCTACTACAGTACTTACCTGAACCAAGTTGTTCCTCGATTAATACATCATTTAGTCATTTCTGACAATCAGTATTGACATAAAAAAAAATAAGAATTAAGATTTTATTTATGAATATAAATTTTATCACTTGTCCATTTACATACAGGTTAATCAAATATTAAAAAATTCTCACTCTCTACAAGTTCAAATTCATAAACGTAATCTTAATTCAAATTTTCTTTTTATGATGAACATGCAAACATTTTTTTTATTCAATTTTTGTTTTAATTAAATAAACTCTCTCTCATATGTTCAATCTGAAATTCAATTAAAAGACTTAAAAATCTGTTAAATTCACCCATCATAAATTATTATTCACAATATATATCGAGTGAAAAAGTTAAAATAATATTAAAATAATTACTTGACATTTCAAAAAATTTATTTTTGCAATAAAATTTTAAAACATAAAATATACTTTTTCATGAAGCACTTTGTAAATGAATTTAGTGTTTAAAACGTTTACATAAAATTTATTAAAAATTCCTGCGTTTAAATCAAATAACATTAAAATTATTATTTTTTATTTATGAAAGGGTAATACTACAATTTTTTTAACATGTTCATAATTTTTATTTAAATAAAAATCATACTAAACATCCCAATGAATATTCCCTTGTCTTCACAACATCACATCCATATCAATGTATACCCAAGAGATAACATATCTTGTATGGATGCGGTGAAATCCCTAACTTCTCTTCACATCCTCAATCAGTTTGTCTCATTCTCCCATCGGCTGTAACAACTTCAGTTTAATCATAAAATTTTTAACTGAAACAATCATACAGATGAAAACATCTGTAACACAGGAATGGCTTATAAAAAAAACCTCATTTTCACAAATTTCATTTAAAAGATACATTTAATTGTAAACACAATGTATATAATTATTTTAATTCTTAAGAGGATTTTCAAATAGAAAAATTAAATTTTTAAATGTTTGAAATAATGAAGATAAATTGCAATTAACTTTAACAAACACACTTAATTGTGTTTAATGTACAAATTTATAGTTAACTTAAAAATCATAGACAACTTAAGCTGATAAAATAACAGGACCTACTACAAAACCAGATTTTTAGTTATGCAAATAATACAATTTATTCACTATGAATTGTACCACATTTTTAATATATAATTAATACAAGAAAATGGAATGCATATTTTAAGATCATGCAACCATCTGACAAAAACTTCCATGTGATAACACAACCAATCAGTTTTACATAAATAAATGCATTGTATATCTTTACATATACAATACCAGCCTTAAAACAAATGCTTTTAGCAATACTAATAAAATTAGTTGCACTGGTAGAGCATAATTTAGTTTAAGTAGTTAACTAAAATAAACAACCACACTGCTATTATAAGATTAACATTAATTGCAGATTTTTTATAATTTCTACAATATAAAAATAAATCCATCTAATAACAACCATGAGACAGTTTCATATAAGTGGCAAACCCTCAGTTCATTAAGAGTATCACCAGTTTAACATTATATTATTTAAGGCAAAAGTGTGCAGGCAAACAAAGTACTGTACCAATGTTCCTTTATTTTCTATAAACAATACAATCTATAAATTCCTTTTTTAGACAAAACTTTTATCTCGTGGATAGAGCAATATAAAAATTTTCAAATTTTACACTACTGCATGATATAACAATGACAAATTAAGAAATAACAAACTTAAACCTAAATCTACAACTTACATACACCTAATGTATTATATCGAATGTCAGAGTTGCAATTGTGCGATATCTAGGAACCCACATTCTCAAATTTTAGTAATTTGTTAAGTTACAAATTTTAATACGCAATTTAAACAATATAAAACAAAAACATACATGCTATGAAACAAATCTAATCAATTTATTAACTACAATGTACATTTTTAAAAGCTCAAACTTTATTTAATTCCATGAAATAAATTTACTGAAAATTTACCATTTAACACCCATGACAGATTCTAATACGTTAAAATAGTGGGTTTGTGTGTAAGTACCAATGAAAACCTTAGAAATGTAGAGCATGGGGCTAGATTTTTTTAGCATATCATCACAATTCCCCTTTTAACACATTCAGTGCTGCACAGGAAGACAATTCCATTCATCAAGCCTGAAAAGTAGGTCAATGTAAAAAAAAAACTATGATTTGATACATCACCACTCATCCTTACAACATACAACTCAATATGTCAACATTACCCATAATATTGAAGTACCTTTTTCCCCAGTTTAGCAGCTCTGTTCCTGTCATAATTTACAAATTGGTTTTTTGTTTAAAGCAAAATTTTTATAAAAAAAACTATTAGAAAAAGAAAAATAATTACCAAAAAATAAATTCTCAATGCGATTTGTCTTCAATCTATACCAGATAGTGTGAAAACTTTCTATATGGTAATTCTTTTTAGGTTAATTTTTTTGTCTTCAGTCATTTGACTGGTTTGATGCAGCTCTCCAAGATTCCCTATCTAGTGCTAGTTGTTTCATTTCATTTTAGGCTTATAAACTAAAAATACACACACACATGAGATTTGATAAAATATAATTTTAAATTTCCCAGGCTGTGCAAGTCCAACTGTCACAATTTTTTTTCGTTATCTTTATACACTTGTCCCTAATGTTGTGATTACATTAGTACCAATACTGGATGCTTAGTCAAACAAATTGTTTCACACGTGTTATGGTGTGGTCGAAGATTTTTTTAACTTATGGAAAAAGAATGTAACTAAGAATTTCCATTAAATTATACTTTAACAATACAATAAAGTGTAGTAGTGCATTGGAAATGTTTAATGTTGCTTTCAGCAACCCTTTTATGAATAAAACAAGTGTTTACAGATTGTACAAATGTTTCAAAGAGGCAATTGAAGGTGATGAGCGCTCTGGATGTTCCAGCACATCAACAACATAAAAAAAGAAAGAAGTAATTGATTATGAACAATCGCCAAATCACTAACAGCCAGACAATAATTACTATCTGGAAGTTCTAAGCAGTTTGTGTAACGCAATCTAAAGAAAACACCCGGATTTGTGGCAAAGAAATTCATGGCAATTACACCAAGATAATGCATCTGCTCACACTTCATTGCTTGTTCATAAATTTTTGGCAAAAACAAGTTACGATGCCTCCCTCTGTGACATTCATATTTGCCAAGCTGAACGAACCAATTTTGTGAACATTAAAAAGATAAAGAATTGCTGAAGGAGATAAATGCCTTACTGAAAATTGCCAGAGCACTAACACAAATGTATCATATCAACAAAATCAATGTTGATGAATAAATAATTTTTATTAAAAAATTAAAATTCTGTATATATTTTTGATCAAATTTCATATATGGGTGTGTGCGCATTTTAATTTTTTTATATAAACAAATAATTCACAAATCATTAGGAATACAGAAACTGCGAGAAAGAAATCATCATGTTTAAAACCAAAATAAGTTAAAAATTCCAAAAGTATAGATATACCCACAAACTACTTTAACAATAGTATTGAAAATACTTTCAAAGTGACGGCAAAACAAAAACTAACCCAGTCAGCTGCCCAACATAAAATATCAAAACATTTGATACATACGTCAACAGTCCCTTGGCAGAATTCAGTATGACACATAAGTCATTAATGCTAAACAGTGAAAATCTAACTACACTGAACTGCTAATTTCAATACTGTTTTATAAATAAAAACCTGATACATAACTCAATTTTAACACATTCAGTTAAATACTGGCAAATCAAATATTCGGCAATATTTATCATGTTTTACTTCACGTTGATTTACTTTAAAAGTTTAAAATGCTAACAATTTCTACAAATACAATTCTCAGAAAAAAATTTTGAACATCAGTTGCAGGCTTAATAGTAAACTTCCAAATATAAATTTTTGTAATCATCGTTCTGACCTTCACACTTCAATTAGTTTACATGTACCTAAACATATCTTATTTCATATTTCAGTGACTTCCAGTAAGTTTTACTATGTAATTTTGAACCTGTAGAAAATAGAAATGAGTTATTCTAATTCACTCATAAAATTTTGAATTGTTCACAAATTAACGAAAAACAACAATTTCCAAACCACTCAAATCTTTCTACATTACATTCCACTTTCATTTACTATTGTTAATCCATAAATTAAGTTTTAAAATTGAGAAGAGAAAACAAGTCTATAAAAAAAATTCAAGGTAAAAGTTCATTAAATAAAATTGTATAAACTACAAAAAACAAAATTGAATTAATACTTAAAGAAATGCAAAATTAAACAAATCAAATTTTTAATATTACTAACTTATTTTAATCCATCAAAAGACAAAGTAGTACTACTCAAACTTATACAATGAGTCTACATACTAGAATTCAGTTTTTTTTAATAATTATGAAAATTAAGCATATAAATCTTGAAGTGATTATAAGTAAAGTGATTGTTGAAAAAAAATTTAAAAAAAATTATCGTTAATTTTAATATAATTGAACAAGCAATGTAAAAAATAAATAACTACAAAAATAAAAATAAAAACCATCAAAAGCTAAATTACTCAAGATTTAAACTGGGTAACCTTTTTCAGTACCTGTAAATTAACATACTATTTGTAACATCCTAAGAAAGACAAAAATAAAAATACTTGGAAAGAAAACATTGTTCTTTGACAAAGTAAAATTTAATTTTTTTATATTACCTTTTATAATTTGATCACTTTTAATAGCAGTCATTACTAGTAATATAAGTACTTAGTAGTAATATAATAAAATTACCACATTTTTAATATAAAGTGGAAAATTTACAATTAAATCTTGCAGAATTTGCAATTTTTAACATAAAAATTGACCTCAAAAGGAAATATTCCATTTTTTGTAGCAAAATTTAGTCTTTTAGAACATAAATTCATAACTTTAATACTATTCTTTACACTAAAGAATGAATTTCTGTTTCAAAAACCTTTAAATAATATTATTTGTAAATGAAGTACAGAAATCTTGAGATTAACAATAATGAAAACAAAACTTGTATATTGTTCTTATCTGTACAAAAGCGCAGTTTTGAATTTCAACAGAACAAGAAATTTACAGTTGTATGAGAACTTTTTTTGACCTTTTCCATAAGTGGCAACATCTACATTTTTGTTGAAAGTAGTGTAAACACACCTGAGGTATAGGCTGGAATGACATTATTGCTTATTGCCTGCAACACCGCAGTGACTGGCAACAGATTGTCAGAGCAATAACGATTCAGTATTCAATTGATTAGAACATTATAGAGGTTTTCATTAACTTTGTTTTTCACAAATAGGTTTTTAAAAAATTTAACTTTATAAACCAACATACACTATACAAAACTAATCATTAAACAAATGAATGAATCAACTTTAATGGAATAGAATACTACTGTACATATAATTACTGCATGATGGCAATCGTATGACACCACACCGCTATGATATCATTCCATGCCATACCATGTATGGTGCATTTATACTATTCCCAAAAAAAAGCAAATGCCGACACTTAAAAAATCCTTTTTTTGTTAGAGATTCCACACAAGATTTCTTTCGTTTTAATACTTATTAGATTACAACCCAATTGCAAAATTATCAAATAATAGAATAATCAGAAATAAACATGTTACAATAAAGAACATTTTTATGTACTCCTAAACAAAAAAAAAGTACATTATGATAAATAATTAATGTTTTATTAACTAGATGTCACCAAGAAATTTTTAACTGTAAGTTATGTTTTTAGGATATGCTAATTGAAAATTTAATAAACGTTACCGATATTTAATCTCTCAACAAAATTTAAATTTAACTTGCCTTTACATATTTTAAGTTTAAAACTGTGAATACTTATTTACCTGACTAAAACTCTGTTCTCAAAAGCTAACAACACCCCCTAACCAAAGAGATGCATTACTATTATGACATTGCGAGATGTTTTTCTCCATAATCAATTGTAAGAATAAAGGTTAAGACTATTTATATCTTAGAATTGGATTTAAAAGAACAATTTACTTGAAGTAAAAACATAATAAAAATAAAAATTAATATCATAATCGTACAATGCCCCAAGTAAATACAAGAAACACACCCCCACTATAACGTAGCTTTCATACATTAATTTCACCTTACTTTTATATTATTTTGTAATGTGCATGATTTAATATTAACAATTTGCTTATAGTTCATAACTAAATTATGTTTCTAAAAGTCCCTCATGATCAGAATGTAAAGAAAAGAAACCTAAGCATATATTTTCACATTGTTTTTAACTCAACAAAATTCACAAAAACATTCAAACAAGGCAATCAGAAATAAAGATATCAATTATAAACCTGCCCTGAATGTTACACAAACAAAAACAGCAAGTAACAAATTAACTAAGTGTAGACTTGGCAGGGCCAAGTAACAACTTTCATTACATTCATAATTTTATTTAGCCTATGTATGTAGTACTTCATCATTTACAAATAAATTACTTAAATTAAAACTGCAAAACTCCAATGAAGAGTGATATCATCTGCCTGTCTGAAAGGTTCAGGGTACCTATATTGGTCACGCATAGAATTTTTTCGTTATAAATAATTAACAAAATAAAAATTAATAGTATACTTGTAATTAGAAATACGCTCTAGTTACCAAAGAGAATATTAAAAAAAGAAATATTCTTTGTATTTGTTTATAAAATATAAGATCACATATTATGCTAAAAAAAATAATAAACATTTAATATTTTAACAAAAATATTTGTCATTCATGATTTTTCCTCCTTTGCCAATAAGAAGAAATCTCAAGCACTACAAATTTTTAAGTACATAAAAGTTAAGCCTTTACCATTAGTTAGGTTACAATTAAGGAGAATGGCTACCACACCTTGAGCATAATGTATTAGCAGCAAATAATTTTAATTGACAATACCGGTAATAACATAAAATCAACACATGGATTAATATAATTTAATAAACATTCCTTTTACTTAATTTTGGTTTATTCTTGGATGTAAGGCTAGCTTCTAACACTTCTAAATTCACTCTTTCTATTTTGAATTAAATTAACATATTTCTAAAGTTACATAAAAATAAAAAGCGAGGCCACTACAAACAAAAATTACCAGTATAGGTTAGTTCTGGTACTGTATAAATACACTGATTCTACAATAAGCATTTACAATAAATTTTCAATAAATATCAGTATGAAGCAGTTAAAATTAGTAATATTGCTTGATAAAGCACATTTTCTTAGTTAACATTTTTTGTTATTCCCCCGATATTAAAGTTTCATTTTAAAAATTAGGTAATTATAGTAACTTTTCAAGATTAAATTGGCTAAGTTACATACTGTTGCTCACTAGAGCTAATATTAATTTCTTAAGTAGTACCTAATTTGAAAAGTTCCATCAATAAGATATAGCATAATACGAATGAATAGTTTAGCACACCAATTTCAAATTAATAATTTTTTTCCTGAATGGCGGCCTTATGACTGAACAAACTTCTTACAAAAGTAAAATCAATCTAAAAATGCAAAATTTTACAAAGAAAAAAGGAAAATTTAATGCGCATCAAAATCTTTAGGGAAAATCAATGTACATAATAATAAATTATGCTTTACCAGCTATACTATTTATTATCTAATATTAAAATAGCAAAATTAAATAACACAAAAACGTGTTGCAATAAAAGTACAGATCAATAATTCAATGCTAATAATCAGTATTTGGTCACTTTATGATCTACAATGCATTACTTAGAATATAATAAAATTTAAATAAGATTAATTGCTAGTATTCATACATGTTACAATTTCCTCAAGAAGTAAACGATTAGTTGCGTTATCTCATTCAGTATTAAACATAGTACTAATAACAGAAAATCTTTATTTATAAATAAATTAAAAAAAACAGCAAAAACACAATAACAAAACAATATAGAATTAATATTAGTTAACTTTAACTTTTCATGAAATTTGAAAGATTTTAGATCCGGAATATGTACAATCTTTTATAGAAATAAACTACGCCGAACAAAACGTAGACTAATGACCTCGCGCGAACCACGTCAATACTTTACTTAACTTTTAAGAGAGTAAACAGTATTATTCACAAGCAAACAAAATTACTACACATTAACGGTAAAACGTTACAAATTTCGGAAAATGTTGAGATCTAATTTTAGTACAAAAAAAATCGTGGCCAGAGACCGGCTTGACGGCCATTTTGTACGCCGAACTAAAACTGACTAAATCAATTGTACATATTGAAAAACGCATCACAGCTAGGATTCCCGACAATATTATTACAAAGAAACTTACGTGTATACACAGAGAAAATCAACCCACGACAGAAACATTACCCTCTAAAACAAAAGGTATGCAACAGCCAGAAATACAAAATAAGAACAAAGCCCCCGAGCACATGGACCGCCCATTTCACTTCCCGCAGAACAAGGTAACGAGTTCTCAAAAGAACTTACAGTTAAGGGCGACTTGGCTTACATACGGGCTAATTTAAAGAAATTGACCATACTCTGAAACCAAAAATTAATAAAATATAACAGTTTCATTTAGTAAAATAAAAATGGCGTACCTTTCATCATCTTTTCCCGGAGCTTCAGCACTCCCGCTGTCTCCTTGGACGTCACCGCCTCCGTTTTCCGTGGCTGTACCGCCACCATTCATTTGATCATCTTGTGTATAATCTTCCCCTCCTTGCCCAAATTCACCATTATTCATTTCATACTCTTGAGTTTCTGCCATTTCGATCAAGTTAACACTCAACGCGTCTAGCCAGAATGAGGGGTCGCAGAGAAAGAGAACTACCGGCCAGACAACGCTGCGCACAATGCCTGCGCGTGGGGAAATGGCATTGTGGGTAATATTAAACTCGCCTCAAGGATCAAGAGAGAGAAGATGCTATTTAAAAATCCAGCAAACGAACCAAAAGCAATGTAAGTACCCCTCAAAGAGACAATTGTAAATATGATGGTAGGGAGAGTCCAACAACCGGCATCAGTAATATAGAAGTAAATGGCGGCAAGCTTCTCTTACGGCTTGGGTTTACCCTGTCACGAGTAACCGGTGTAGAAATGCTTTGAAAAGTGATTATTTTTAAATAAAATAATATTATGCTTAGCTATCTATTTTCCAGATACTTTAAAAATAACTCCGAACTTTTACAGTTAAAATCGTATTTAGATAATTCCAATTGTATATGTAAAATGTAATATATTAAGTAAACTTAATAAACATTACATGAAATAAAAGAGACTAGTTCTGTTTGATTTAGTACTTGTCTATTTACGTTGTTTCTTTCATTTTTCTTGCATCAATTTATCTTTGCTAACGGTTTTCTTTTAACTGGCAGCATATGTTAGCCTGCCCATTTTTAAATAAAATAAACTTAAAAATTATAATTTTAAAAAATGCAGCTACATTCTAAAAAGTAAATAATAAATGCTCTTCAAATGTTTAAATTTCGATTTGTTGATAAGTCAAATAAGAATTAGCAAGTTGTAGGTAATTTTTATCTTATAATAGGTACTGACTTAGAAAAGTATAAATTTTCAAAAAAAAATTGAGTTTAATTTCATCAGTTAATTTCTTATTAAAGTATATTTAATGCAAACGTACTTTAGGTGTAAGCCACATTCAAAAATAGTTTTAAAACAAAATATATGAATGAATACACAATAAAATCTGTAAAACATAATCGGGTACAACAAAAAAGTAAAAAACCCGGATTCCTGCGCTTATAAAACCATGTAGCATATAAGATTCACTGTATCAGAATAATAATACTCCCTCCGGCGAGGGTAGTGCATTGCATCCTACAACATCTAGGGCTCCCAAGAGGCGCATTCCTGCTAGGCCGGAAGGCGAAAGGACTTATCGGACGGACTGAAGGGGAATGGCGCACATATACGGCCTTAGGAGACGCCTGAATAAATTTTCAGTCTGGTCTAAAGGATCGGAACACGATCCATAACTCCGTCGGTAAAAGATAAACTAAAATATTCCGCCCGATAGAAAAGAATGACAGCAGCACGGTACTTTTGTCCAGGCTGTGCGATAAGTAGGAAAGTACATAATTCTCCCGATATCCTTGCGTTCCGTTCTAATAATAACAGAAAGCTTGTATTTATAGTAGTCTAATGCCTTGTACTAATAACAAGGCATCCACTGTGCATCGCCCTTACTGGAGCAAAGAAATTTAATCATATTTTTATTACAACTAAAAATAGGTATTTAAGTCATGAGTTTGTCATTTATTTGAAAATGGCTGATAACCGGAAAACCGTCGCTCCAAGAAGGCTAAGGCAGTGAGAAAAGATTAGGCAGTTAGAATATATATTAATGCGCGTTTCGGTAAGCATAACATCGATTAGATTAAAAGGGTGCTTTTCAGCTTTTTAAAGACAAATTTCAGTAATGAAATGATATTTCATAGGCTAACGGAAATGATTGTGAAATTAAATAACACCATCCTAAATTTTTTACCATTATAACGGTAGAACTTATACTTGTTTTTAAACAAGTATAATTTTTAAGCTTCAAACTTAACGGCAAAGATATGATACTAATATAAAAAGTCGTGTAAAATAAAACATAATTTAAATAACAGTTAAACAAACATAATAAAAAGTAATACGTCAGTTATGAGTACATAGACAATTGTAACGACTGACTTTCGAGATAAGGAAGGTTATCACATAATTTGTTCTCTAATAAAAAATATAAACAAAAAATATGATCTGATAAGTTCATGTTCGTGTTTTTTGCAATTTAACATTTATTATAAAAACTGATTGAAGATTACATAAAATAAAATAATTTATTCTATACGAAAATAAAAAAAGGACTGGCTGGAACTTAGCATTCCCGTCGCGGCTTCTCCCGCGCTAAATGGTTGCTTGAGTTTCCCTTCGTGGTGAGGGGATATTACTTAGTCGATCATGGCTCGCTTTGTTCGTTCGCCCTTCCGTCTAGTCAGAGGGGTCTGTCCCTTGAACCCCGCTGTGTTCATTACTCATGCTTGTAAGTTGCATTTACACCGTAAGAAGAACATGTATATAAATTTTCTTCAGTAGTTTTTGCTAAAAGTTTTTATACACATTCTTCCTACGGTGTAAGTGCACACTAAGAAAGGATTCTTTGAAATTCCGATTTTAAAGGGTTAAAATGGAGTAACAATGAAATATACTATTTTTTTAATTTCTCTGTAATAAATGAAGATATCAACTTAATTTTTATTGTGTGGATTTTTCATGTAAATAAATAAAAACTAATTTCTAGATTTTTTTGAAATTTCAAGTTTAAAGGTTTAAAATGGATTTTGATTGTTTTTTCTTAAACCCGGCTATTTTTTTTTTTTTTTTTTTTTAATTTCTCGGTAGCAAATAAAGATATCAGCTTGATTTTGTATGTGTGTGTAATTTTTATGTATATATCTAAAAACTAATTTCTAGATTTTTCGAAATTGAACCTTGAAAGGGATGAAAAAAGGTAAAAATTTTGAACAATGATTGTAAATTTTTCCCATTTCCGACTATACTGAACGAGATATTCATTAGATTGGGGCTTGCAAATACTCTTCAGACAAATAACTAGAAACCATTTTCGGGTTTTTTGAATGACTTTTTAGCGACGATGTATGGCGCGGCGGCTCAAACAACACAGCCACTGTATGTGCGACACGACCGGCTGCACCTGCCTCCGGTTACTTGACTTTCTTTTTCTGTTTAGTTTCCGGAACTACCGTAAGGTATTACTTCAGTGGATAATATGTATGAATGTAAATGAAGTGTAATCTTGCACAGTCTCAGGTCGGCCATTCCTGAGGTGTGTAGTTAACTGAAACCCGACCACCAAAGAACACCGGTATCCACGATCTAGTATTCAAAACCGTATAAATGTAACTGCTTTCACTAAGATTGAACGTTAGAAATCTCGTCTTCAAAATCAGCTGGTTTGCGATGACGAATTCACCACTAGACCAACTCAGCGAGTTCCGCTTACTTGACTAAAAATCATAAAATAAACGTAATTAAAAACATTTTTTAAAAAATGAGAAACGAAGTACGGTAACCTCCTATATGTTTGTTGGGAAACGCTAAGAACTGAGAAAAATACATCTTTACCCGAACTTCGTACGGGTAAGCAGATGAAACTAATATTTTTTTAGATGGAGACCGACTGTTTTGATATTCACATTCTTAGATCACTGTAAGTTTCGGGTCTTGTACTGACCAAACTGTTGCTCTGAAGAAATTACAATACACTGATGTTTTTTACAAATTGAACGGACTTTAATTTTTTTTTATTTATCATTATTATTTTCACAAACCGAGTTTAATGAACACACGGAGTCCAAGAGACAGACCCGTCTCGGACGGGAAGGGCAAGCGAAGAGAGCCATGATCGGATATCCCCTGACCGCGACGGGAAACGCAACTAACCATATAGCACGGGCGAAGCCGAGACGGGTCTGCTAGTACATATACAGAGTGTTTCACAAAGTTCTGCCAGGACTTTCATAACTTATCCTACTTTTAAGAATAATAGAAAAAGTTCATATAAACATATTTCCTAAAATGCTTCGTTTGCGAGTTACGGCTAATAAAAAGATTTCGCTCAGATTTCAGCTATTCCGGTAAAACGAGGTCGTACTGAAATTTTTAGGACGTTGAAGGAGCAGAAATAGTTATTTGTTATGGTTTTTGACCTGAAATATCGAATAAAATAGGTCCCAGAACTGTATCTGGGGTAGTTTTTCAGAAATCTGGGGTGAAAACCAATAAATTGGGATAAAAAATTCTGTTTTTTATGTTTAACGTACAATAACTTTGTTAAATCTGTAAACACATAAAACTTTTAAATAAAAATTGTAGAGAATCTAATTCTGAACAAAATTATGTAAGATAAGTTGAATAAAAAGAAGAAAAATTAGAATAATTCGAATTCTATTTAGAAACAGTACTTTTCTGACACTACATTTGTCAGAAAAGTACTTGTTTAATGTAAACAAAAACCACATTCGTTTTTTTGGTGACGAGAAAAATTTATAAAAACAAAATTTACTGTTAAAAAATGTTTAAAAAACTGAACATTACACAATAATTGTAAAATAAAAATTACTTACATAATAATTTTTTTATTAATCACAGAAAAGAATAAATTATTTGAAAAATTATTATTTCAAAGTTGGTAATAAAATAACAACAGCTGATCAACAATTCGCAATACTGTATTTGTGTTTAAATCAATCTGTAAGGTACATTAAGTATATCGGATTTTGTGAACTGTGATGTCATTAACGAAGGTTTTCTGTGAATTATAGTTTGAACGTGATCGGTTTGCTATTGAAGTAATGCCGTACTTATTTACAACAAAGGAATACGCTGATATGGTATTCATTTTGGTTGTGTGTAATCGTATTCCTGGAGTAGAATATGGTATATCTTATCCGAATCGCAGGATTCCAGATCCCAAAATAATTAGCGCTACTTTTCGCAATCTTCGGGAAACAGGTTCGGTACCTGTACAAGCTACAAACGATATTATTATTGATGAAATTATTATCGATGCAGTCCAGGCGTCAGTACACATCTTTCTAAGCGGATCGGAGTTTCGAATTCAATGGTTTGGAGAACACTTAAAATAGGTTTTATCCTTATCATAAACAGCCAGTTCAATATCTACATCCAGGAGACGATCCACTTACCTTAGAGTTCGAGATAACTGGTGGAATACAAATCGACAACTCTCCAAGTATGTTTTGTTTACCGACGATGCGAATTTCACTCAAGATGGAGTCAACAACTTACATAGTGAGCAGACGTGGGCAGAAGTAAATCCTCATGAAATACTGTAAGGGAATTTTCAACACCAATTTAGTGTCAATATATGGCGCGGCCTTCTTCACAATCGGCTGTTTGGACCGAACATACTAACTGACCGTTTAAATGCTGAGATATTCTGCTCTCTCTTCAAAAATAATTGCCGCATTTGCTTGAAGATGTTCCTCTAACGCCGAGACATAAAGTGTACTTTCAGCATGATGACTTGTCCTGAAGAGAGTCTTGTGCTGTTTCCAATCATTTAAATCATCATTTCCCTGAGAAATGGATCGATCGTGGAGGTTCACATTCCTGACCACCAACATCGCCTGATCTTACACCTTTAGATTTTTGTGCCCAGGGATGGATGAAAAATATTGTATTCAAAGCAAAAATACATTCTTGTGAGGAATTAATTTTCCGCATTATGGATGCTCAGCCCTCTGTTTTTCTGTTTAGCTTCCAGAATCATCCCCGTAAGGTATTACTTCAGAGGATAAATGAGAATGATTGAGAAAATAAAAAGGGCAACAAAAGCAGTACAGAAGCGTGATGAAAATGGCGGGCTCATTTTAAAATATTTATTATAAAATGGTACGTATAATACAATTTGGTCTAGTGTACTCTTTCTAAATGAAATTCGAATTTTTCTAACTTTTCTTTGTTTTATTCAACTTACACCATTTTTTCAGAATTAAATTCTCTACAAGTTTTATGTGTTTATTACCCATTTAACAAAGTTATTATACGTCAAACATAAAAAACAGGGTTTTTTTATCCCAAGTCTCTTACACGGTAAAATCTGTCAAGTAAAGGTGTTCTGATTTAATATTAAACGAGAAAAAAATCCCTTTCGGCACGTCGAAAAGCGGAGGTAGATTTCACCGGTGCTAAGTAGGAGATAAAAAAGATTTCCATCTTAAAGTTAAGAAAACCTTCAAATTTACTCAATACGACAATGGTTGCATGTGAAAAAAGTTTCACATGTTTAGCATACGACAAGCCCCATCTTACACTTCCAGCAACATTTTGGTCACCCCCTTGCCGTAAGAGTTGGTCATATCAAAAATTGTTTCAGACAAAAGTTTTAGATAATGTTTGGAAGACTAACGACCAGTTTAAACGGATTCGATACTGTGTCTATTAAGGGAGGTAAGATATATTTTTATCTTCAAAACCCCATTTTTTCCACCACGTGGGTCAATGGTTGGTGATATCAAAAACTTTGCTTGCATAAGTTTTAGGCTGTTATCCAAAGAATAGTAGGAACTTTAAACGAATTTTATATTTTACTTAAGAAGAAAGTTGTAGTGATATTTTGTTTTTTTCGAAAAAGCCCCCTATGGTCCGATTTTTTGCCATTAACGAACTAGACCGAGATTTTGGGACGAGTTATTTTTAAGAAACAAATTGAAAGTGATTGGCGCAAAATTTCGGCAGTAATCGTGTCTACAAGAAAGTGAAAAATATATATACATACACATATGATTTTGGGGTCTGGGGGATGTGAAACGCGAAGATATGTCGAAATTTTCCGGGGGTCGAATCGTGGTACCCATTACTATAGGTAACTTTCTTATGAAATCTATCTAATAAGACTGAACTCAAATTATAAAGTACATAAAACTGAAAAAATCCGATCCAGGGTGAGATACATCTATACTTCAAAAAAAGTATTTGATCACTCGATACGAATTTTTCATTACCAAGATGACGCAATCCCCCGTCATTTGATGGTCAGATATTAACTGTTCTCTTACAGAAAACAAATTCAATGTATCTGTTGTACTTCATCCGTAGCATTTATTTATCAGTACTTATGGTAGAAAAGTTTAATGTAGTGCTACACTTTTCTTGTCAGTCAATTTCAATATTAATCGGAATATTATTTATTCAGACGCATAAACCGAAATTCAAAATTATTAATTTTATTATTGATATCCTTCATGTTCATCAGGTATATAAATAAAATTTCGTTGTTTTTTACGGTTGGTTTAGTAATAATAAGGGTGATGAAAAGCAATTATCGGTTTTTTTTTGTTTTTTTTTTAATCTTCACAAAAGGAATTTTAATAAATTTATAATAACTTTTCAAAGTTAGTATATAAATTTCAAAGGATAACTTAAACTTTTATAAGACAAAAAGCTGAATAGTATTGTTTTCTAAAACAATGTTTCCTTTTTAAGGCGATTTTAAAATAAAATAAATAAAGCATGATAGTTAAAATTATTATGTAGGTCTGATTTTGCGTCATCGTAAAGATCTTGCTTTCTTAGAAAAATAGTACTCGCAACTCATTTATAAGGAATACTATCCTCCGTTTTAAACCTCTAAAAGTATATAAAAAGATAGTTTCTATATATATTATTTAATTTACTCTTGTTTAATAATTTATTAAATTTGTGCACTCGACGTTATCTATTTTAATGTGTATTTCATTATATTTACGTACTAAGTGCATATTTAATGTAAATATTAACTAGGCAATATCATTAAATAAATATTCTTACAATTACTATCTCAGTAAATGGATGAGTCATTTTGTTCTACTCCGTAGAGAAAATAAAACTAGCATGGGTTATTCCAAAGAAAGTAAATAAAAATTCCATTACTAAACACGAGCTTGAAATAAACATTTTCAATTAATTTGTCGATGATAATAAAATATAGTTTTTGGTTTAATAGAAAATAAATTTATAAAATGTTACTCTGGTCATCCCATTTGTAGATTAAAAGCTAAGTAGCAGATAATCAGGGAAGTTAATATCCAAACAGAAATCAGATAATGCTGAATAAAGCCCAGATAATGTCGGTAAAGCGGATTAGAATAGAAAATTAACTTCCCTTAAGTGACAAAAACAAAATGCAAGAGTCACAAATCAGTGTAAAAGATCATTTGAAGGTATCCCTCTGGTGTACAAAGTAACAATATCAGTCACCTATTGACATGATACAAGGAAATATTATACATATAATTTTTTTAAAAATCACTCTCCTTTTTTCAAACTACATTTGGATTTTCTTTAAGTCGGTGACCTGGAATGAAATGAAAATACAACCGGAAGAGAAAAATAAAATTGTGGTAATAGATATGGTAGGTCTATTTAGGATATGCCCTATCGTTTTGAACAAGTAATGTTTTGAAATATTAATGAAATTTCAAGGAAATTAAAAAATAATCTGATAATCACCAGCTTATGAACGGAATCCGTGGTTTCCAGATGTTGAAAAATATTTGTAAATTAAAAAGTAAAGTTCGGAAATTAAAAAAATAAACTCACTTAAAGTTAGATTTCACAAAAATTCTGAACTTATAAACCTAGTGTGTGTGTGTGTGTATGTATGTGTGTGTGTGTGTTTGTACACGCGCACGCGAGCCCCCGGGCGTGTTTCTACAAAAAAACAATTTAATAATTTTAAATTTTACTGTAAAAAGTATCTTGACAGAATTACATTTAATATTTAAGGAGCACATACAACTGATTATTATTTCTTATTGTGCATAATATCATTAAATGTAAACTGACATGGTCAAAATCCACAGCAACGTCATACAAATGTTTGCATAATTACACATCATAGAATCAACCTTCTTCTGTCCGACTGTTATACCCAGGTAATACGTGAGTCATGATAAATAAATCATGAATAGACAAAAGTGAATAAAAATTCTCCGCAAACCGCTAAATTTTATACTTATCATTTTTTTATTAAGCTTGTTTTAATATTACGTTGTATAAACATAAATTGTAACTACGCTCATCTGTAAAGTTATTAGGCCATGTATATAATTAGAAAGTAACGGGCAACTCTATATGTATAATGATTTTTTTTTTTAAATTTCAGGAAGAAGCTGATTTGGTTAACCAACGTTTTATGTAAAGGTCCGCAGTGTATACTTTTTTTTGTTACTCTGTTGATTTGCTGTATTTAATGACTATATGTACATAAAACGAATCTATGTGTATGTATGCAAAATAAATATACAACTTTGTTAAGCCTTTCTTTGTATATAAATAAGTAAAATAAATAGACAATCGTAACACGAAGATAATGTAGAAATAATAATAATTTCGTCGAGCTATTTTCGTACTCAGATTAACATTGAGGTAGACATTTCTTACAACATAAGCGAAATAGTAATAATCCCTCTTTCCTGTCAATGTGTGTAGCAACTCGGCGATTCAAGATACAAGGTAAGGTAAGGTCAATGACCGAATGAGTAGGATTTAAAATCCGCTGTTCGTTCGCTCCGTTTCCAAGCGTTCATTTTTTGTGACAAACAATAAATAAATATGAATAAAAATAAATAAATAAATATATATATAAAAGAATTTATTAACACTACTACTTTTTTAATGTCTTTTAAAATTCTATTTCATTTAAAGCATTTTATTTATAATATGGATGACCTACATTTTTATATTAGTGGTAAAAAAATAAAAACTAGTATAAAAAAACTGTTCGCAGGAAACACAAATTTTGCGATTATATGCCTAATAAAAGAAATGCAGAAAAATTAAGTAACTCCCAGAGAGTTACTAGTGATAACGGTATCTAAAATCCAGAAATGTATATTATTATATCTTTTTGTTTATCAGTTTTCCAATTAATCTTCTTGACGTTTCGCGCTAAAATATTTTAAATAACAAAATGACAACGATAAACAACTAAAAAAAATACGTTGAAATCCTTTACATGATCAATATAATTTCTCTTTAAATAATTATTCACTGATATATGGGGAAAAAATCCCTACAGAAACACCAGAAATAACTTCTGAGCCTTTTCTGTTTTTCCCCCAGTGATTTTTTTTTACGTTATGTATTACATATTAGTAATTGTTCATGTTTAAACGTGTCTGGTTACTTAGTACATCATTGCACAATGTTACTAGACAATGGTGTCTCTGCCTGTAATCACTCTCTGTCGATTTCTCTAGTGGTGAACGCGTCCTCCCAAATCAAAGATTTGGAAGTCGAGAGTTCCAGCGTTCAAGTCCCAGTAAAGGCAAGTTACTTTTATACGAATTTGAATACTAGATTATGGATACCGGTGTTCTTTGGTGGTTGGGTTTCAATTAACCACACAACTCAGGAATGGTCGAACTGAGACTGTACAAGACTGCACTTTATTTACACTCATATCATCCTCATTGAAGTAGTACCTGAATGGTAATTCCCGGAGGCTAAACAGGAAAAAGAAAGTGTAGATTCTACTCAAACATGGGTCTTTCAAATGTATCTGAAAGAGGCCCAATGTAAGCATTATTGCTTATAATTATAAATATTTTGTTGCTTTTGTGTTTAATCTCCGGGACCATCGTCAGGTATTGCTTCAGAGGATGAGATGAATGATCTGTAGCGTGTATGAAAATGCCATGTCTGACCGGGATCTCCGGATGAAAGGCCGAGACGCTACCAATCGCTCCACGGAGGCCGGCATATAATTATAAATATAATCTTCTTCTTATTTTTCCTGTTTAGCCTCCGGTAACTACCGTTTAGATAATTCTTCAGAGGATGAATGAGGATGATATGTATGAGTGTAAATGAAGTGTTAGTCTTGTACATTCTCAGTTCGACCATTCCTGAGATGTGTGGTTAATTGAAACCCAACCACCAAAGAACACTGGTATCCACGAAAAAATAATATAATTAACGAAAAATAAATATATTAAATATAATCTAACGAAACTTAACCTACACTCGTTTCGCTCGCTAACCTTGACTAGCGAGCATAAGTTAAGTTTGGTTAGATTATATATATAATTTCTCGGGTTTAAAAATAAGCAATTACTTATACGTAACGTAAAAAAACCATTGTGGAGGAGAAACAGAAAGGTCCGAGCTTCCATAATAAGAAATCTTCCAACTCAATTCATTGAATAAAATTGAAGCTTAAATGTAACAAAATAAAAATTAAAATAAACTAAATAAACTGATTTAAAAAAGAGTATTCTAAAATAAAAATAATTTTTTAGAAATTACCAATCAATAAAAAACAGAATTTTTGAAGTAGGTTAAATAAAATTATTGAACATTTACAAAAAAATAAAATAAATAATTCATAATTATTAACTGGAAAAGCATGAAAAGAATTCACATTCAGAATTCTTTACTCAGAATAATGTAACACTTGATATTAAATAATATATATATATAGTTCATTAGAATGAACTTACAAACATCGCAATTTTTACAATAATTTAACAACATTATTAATGATATTATGTCTATTGCACCTTTTTATCACAAACACAGGTCACAGTGGGTCAGCCATTCCAATGCTTTGGGGGTAAGACCATGGATGTCTTGTAGTGAGCCTCTAAAAGATGGATTTGGACAAACCAGGGCCAGGTGGGTGATCATTTGCTCTTCAGCTCCACATCAGTCGCATTGTGGGCTTTCCACAGCTCCCCATTAGGTCAAGCTCTTGTTGCAGATACCATGATTTGTGCAAATCCTGTTGATGTTGCACCACTGTCTTCTAGGAAGAGTAAATCCTGTTACACTCACCCACTGGAATGGAGTTGTTCCAATATTTTCAGTTATGGTTCACATAGCCTGATTCAGATGTGTGTCTATGAGCTTGATGTGGCAGCTATTAATCCAAACAGGAGCACAGTATTCTGCAGCTGAATGTATGAGGGCTAGTGCACTGATTCTTACAGTTTCAGTGGTAGCTCCCCAAAATGAATTGGCCAGCTCCTGAATCAGGCTGGCTCTAGTTTTAACTTAAGCCAATAATCTTTCAAGGTGCTGTTTAAAGGTAAATGTTCTGTCAAGCGACATACCAAAGTATGTTGGGTGTGGGTTATGTTTCAGTGCGACTCCATAGTTAACGGCAAGAGTTTTTTGAGCATCTCTGTTGTTAAGATGGAATGCCGTTTTATTTGGATTCGGCTGAAGTTCCCATTTTTGAAATATTTACTGATTGTGCCAAGGTCTTCTGTCGGTGTAGCCTAAGTTTGGACTAATTTTGAACTTCGGGTACCGATGGCAATATCATCTGCATACATGAATTTTCGAGATGCAGTTTGTGGTTTATCTGAGATATAAATATTAAACAATAGAGATGCCAGTGTGGATCATTGTGTTAGGTCATTTTGTAGGCTGTAAAAATGCTTGGCTTTTCGTTGAGCTGTACTTAGAAAAGTCTATCACTCAGCATCTCATTCAGTAAATTAAGGAACGATTTGCAAGGAACAAGCTAATACACCTTGAGTAATAAAAAATAATTAAAAAAGTTTTTAACCACTTTACCAGCTAAAGAGTTGTATTTTCTCAAGATCTTTCGGTTTTTCAAACCATCATCAGGAAATAAAAAATTAAAATGAGAATACAGTCATGACTGAATGTCAACAGTATACAAATATAATGTGTATTGTTTGAATGTCAACAGTATATAAGTATACTTTTGACATTCAAACAGTCATGACTGTATTCTTATTTTAATTTTTGACATAATATTTTTAATCTCCTGATGATGGTTTGAAAAAACTGAAAGATTTCGAGAAAATACATATTTTTTGCTACTAAGGTGGTTAAAAAAAGTTAAAGAGGAGATAAAAACGGTTGGGATATCGTATTTCGATAAAACTAACGATTTTCTTACCTAAGTGAGGTACTTTCTGTTTATTCAATATAAGTAATATTTAAGAAGAAAATTTTCAGAAAACCAATCCTTCTCCTGAATATTTTAAATAAATGAATTAAAATTACATCGTTTTCATTGAATGTACTGCTATCTAATTATTGATATAAAGTTTAATTTAAGGGAGTTAAAATCTTAATTTGATGAATATTGGAAAAGAAGTGGAAAGGATAACGAAATTCAGTTATTCAGTCATGTATCCGAATTTCTTAAACATAAAAACTTGAAGTCTGGTAACGTGATGTTTGCATACGAGATGTCAATATATTTATAAATTCTAACAATTTTTTACGGATAGGAAGATTTTCGCAAAAAGTCGGGAAAGTTATACAACTCTTTATCGCATTTTATATTATGCATCAGACATTTTTTTTAATTTGAGTTTAGGAAGTCAGTTGAAAATTTGATCACACGAATGATTCTTTATCCGGGTTTAATTCTTTTATTTTATTCAAATTTTAATTTTATTTAAAATATAAAGGTTATTGCATTTGAAAAGGATAATCAAACAATGAAAACGGTTGAGGGTAATGGACGATGAATTTGTCCTTACATACCTGCTAATAAATTTTATTGTTGTAAGGTATTTTCACGATATATGGAATCGGTCATCTATTGTTATTGGATTTTCGTCCCATTTCTTGTAGGTTGTGTGATGTCCTCGTTAAGTGACTTAGGTGTATTCTTATTCTCCTTAAGGGTTTAAACTGAAACCAAGTACATCCAGTTAAAATGTCATTGACCGAGCTCATCACAGTTTACCTGTAAGAGAAAATAATGTAAAACCTGTTGTAACACAATAGACGAGCTGATTGATCGGCAATGAAAATATCCCAAATTGGAATAAAATAAGAAAGCAGGTAAAAGAAAGAAAATCATTAAAAATATCATGGGAGTTTTTATAATTGGATAACTAGGAATGTTTAAGTTTGATCTAGGAGATCGATAGGTTACAGTTTGTAACCTATTCTTTCATTATTATTAAATTATTTAACCTAAACTTTCATTATTATTTAGGGAAGAAGAAATGAGATTGCCATAATTAAGATTTTAAGATAATTCAGACTTTATAGTCAACTGAACTCAGTGGATATTTTTTGAAATATTTTGTTTAATTTTTTATTCATATCAGATCGATTGCTGCTTAAATTAAGATTTTAATTAGAAACTAATTACAATAAATCATTTTACGAAAGAGTGTATTATCTTTGTTACATTTCTCTATTCTCAAGCTTTTTACTTGGCTACTTAAGTCGAGGAGGACGATGGATCAATCAAACAGTAGTTCACGACTAACTGCCAACAGGTTTAGTTTATATATAATTTAACGATGATCGAGTTCTTTCTTTAAGTAAGTCTGAACTTTTTCTTAGCTGGCTCTTGGGTATCTAGAAGAAAAGTAGTTGGTTGCAGCACATATTTGAGTTGGAGAATGCAATATAACTATCTATAAGGTTCACCAGAAAATAGGCGTTTTCTATTGAATAATTAAAAATGAAGTTTGTTTCTTACCCTTTTCACAATAACGATAAACTGTAAGCTACCTTAAAATTATTATCTAGTATTTACATTTCAAATTTGTTTTTAAATACATTCAGTAATGCACGTGAATTGAATTTATGATTTGAGAATCACCTACCGATCATATGTTACATTTATGTTTGGATTTAAAATAACAGTTTAAGGGTTGAAACGTTTGTATTGGATACCGCCCTCGACACTAAGCGTTCGTGAATTTGGAAAATAAAGAGAAATGTTTTTTTATAAACTACAACATAATTTCAACTGCGCAGACAGTTAAAGAGGACAATCCACTCAGCAGTCCAAGGTCGACACGACTAACGATTGCTGTAATCTACATCCCATGTCAGTAACATTCATACGCACAACGGTTGCTTCCCGCCATAATCATGACCACGTTTCCGTCATACACAATGATGCGAAGATCGAGTTCCAGAACGAGCAATAAAGAACGGAGCGAACGTTCTTTTAAAAATAAATGCATAATTAAAATGAACTTTTATTACGCACTGTTTAATATCTACTGAGAAACGTCAGTATTTTTGCATTAACAATCAAAATGTAATCTGTAACTTAATGCTTGGGGAATTTGAAATATTATTTTTATTTTAGTGCCGTTGGAATAATCTTAAAAGATGGCAGTAGCTATTGATAGGATGGCTTAAGTGTACATACAATACAGTACTTCAATGAATTATATATCGTACATAGTCATACTTTAGAAACCGATTCCAATCCAAGTTCAGGTTAACTTGGTATCTTAGGAAGCTCAGATTTTTTTAAGAAAAACCACATCCACCTCCAGAAATGTGTGAAAAGTGGAAGTAGGCGACTGGACTCTATGGATGTAGGTATGCAATAAGGAGTTACCCTCAAAAAATGAAAATTTCAGATTAAATTAATCTAGTGTTCTATTTTGAATTCTGAACGTTTTGCCAAAGTGGTTAGATCGAAATAACCATCTTCTTTAGTTAACAATCCTCAGATTGGTTTGTGATAGTCCATTCTTTTTTACTCTGTGCTCTCTGTTTGATCTGATAGGAGTTACACCCCACTCTATTGCAATTTCTTTCATATACTGAGGTCTTCCTCTTTACTTTTATTATTTAGATTAATTTTTTTAGTAATTTGAACCGTTCTTCCAGTGAATATTGTCAAACACTCTTTCTATATCTATAAAACCAAGAACCAAAGAATCAAGAATGTCTGCTTTTTTTCCATTCTTTTATCACAATTCTCAAAGTAAGTATTACTTCTTTTGTTCCTCTCAATTGCCTAAACTCAAACTGGTCTTCTGTAAGCACTTCTTTTATTTTTCTTTCTACTCTTCTATGGATTATTGTGGTGAGAATTTTGAAAGCATGAGTAAGGAGACTAATCATATGATATTGTTACATTTATTTGCTTTGTTTTTCTTTGGGAAGGTATTATTTTACTCTTTCAAAGTCTTCTGGGATAATTCTTACATGTAAATGTTGTTTATAAGATTATTAATCTATTTTCCAACATTTCGCCTCCATTTTTTATAGTTCTGCAGGGATTGCATCTTTCCACTGGCTTTATTATTCTTCAGTCTTCCCACAGCTTCTTCAAACTTTCTTCTCATGATGGGTTCTCCCTTTCCTTCTTCTTCCACTGGTTCCATTTCAATAATTGCTTCTCTGCGGATCTTCTTTGATATAACTCCTCAATGTATCTTTTCCATCTTTTTTTCTTTGTCAGTCACCACATTTCCACAATTACCTGAGTTCTTAAAGTGCATTTCAACCAACTTATATCCAGCTTCTATTTTCCCTTTCTCTATGCTGTCCTCTATTCCTATCTATCTTCCCTCAGTGTATTTTCATTTGGACTCTTTTGCTTTCCTGTTTATAGAACTTCTCAGGATTCTATATTCTTTTTGATCTGCAGGATAACTAGAATTTTTAATTTCCTTCTTTCTTCTAACATATTTGGTGGTACCTTCTCTGTCATCCATTTCTTCCTACGAGTCTGTATTTTTTCCCACTACTGCCTTTTCTGTTTCAAGAATGCTGTGTTTCATTCCAAACTACTCTTTATTACGAGGGTAAGTCAACTATTATCCGCAATTTAGTTATATTTTTATTTATGTTGGCAGTACTGTTGTGTTGCGTAGATGACGCATGCGTGGTTTAATTGTTATGTCTGTGCAGGTTTGATACTGCTAGGTTAGTTCCATTATCACTGCCCTGCCGTTAACCATGGCTGCTCCGCTTTCTGTTTGCACCAAAGAAGAGCAACGTTCAGTGATCCATTTTTTGTGGTCAGAAGGTGTATCAGGGGCCGAAATTCATCGAAGACCTTCAATACAGTATGGAAACAGTGTGTTGCTGCAATGGAGTGTCTATGAACGGGTTGAAAAATTAAAAAATGGTCGCACAAGTATTATGCATGATGAAGGAGCAGGACGACCATTTACCACCACAAATGAGGAAAACATTGAGCGTGCACATGACATGGTTTTCTAACGAGTGGCACATCATCTGCAAATTAGTCACGGTTCTGCCTACGAAATCATCCACAACAGACATGGGTTTCATAAAGTCAGTGCAAGATGGATCCCAAAACAACTCACACAGTTGCATAAACAAACGCGCTTGGACATCTGCCAAAAACATTTGGATCGCTATGGTAACAAACGGGACATCTTAGATAGAATCATCAATGGTGACGAAACACGGATCCATCATTATGAGTCAGAGAGTAAACGGCAGAATATGGAGTGAAACATCAAAATTCGCCCTGCAAAATAAAAAGATTCAAGACCCAACCATCTGTAGGAAAACTGATGCTTATGGTTTTTTTGGACTCACAAGGCCCAGTACTGGAACATTATGAGGCAAGAGGTGCGACAATAAACAGTGCGTGTTACAGTGAGATGCTTACTACCAAGCTGAAGCCTGCAATTTGAAGCAAATGCCGAGGACTGCTGTTGAAAGGTGTTGTGTTGTTGCACGACAACGCCCGTCCACATACTGCTGCCCACACTGCTGAAACACTCCTGAAACTCAACTTTGAAGTACTGGCTCATCTTCCGTATAGTCTGATCTTGCCCCTTCTGACTACCACTTGTTTGATTCACTCAAAGAGGCATTAAGGGGCTGCTGATTTGCCTCAGACAAAACAGTGAAAGAAGCTGTGCATTCCTGGCTTGCAGCTCAGCTGAAACCCTTTTTTTATGTGGGCATCAGGAAGCTTGTGCAACGATGGACCAAGTGCGTTGAAATGCAAGGGGACTATGTTGAAAAATGATGTACATGTAAGATTCCTATTTGCATTGCAATAAAATTTATAACTACATCGTGAATAATAATTGACTTACCCTCGTACGTCTTCTATTTCTTTCCTTTTATCCAGAATTTTCCCGATTAGTGAATCTTGATATATTTTAGCAATTTCTTTAGTTTTGAATCTGTGTATTTGCCATTTTTCTGGTTTTCTCTTTTGTAATATCTTGAAAATAAGTCTACATTTTGGCAATACTAGATTGTGGTTGCTAACAGCAACTGCTCCAGAGTAACTCTGATAGTCTGTGCACTGGTTTCCAAATCTACTTTTTATCAAAATATAGTTAATTTGGAATCTTCCCTTATCGCTCTGCATTTTCCAACTGTACCTTCTCCTAATATTGTGATGGAACATTGTGTTTGCAGTGCACAAGTTATTTCTTAAACATAACTCCACCAAGCTATCTCTCTCATTCTAGTTCCAAGATCAACCCCAACCACATTCCTTTCTCTTCCTTCTTCTACTGAATTCATATCTCCCATAACAATTAAGTTTTCATCTCCTTTGAAACCTTTTATTTCATCATACATTCTTTCTAGTTCTTCTTCAATATGATTAATGGTTGGTATATATATGTGTTATTATAGTATCCCTTGGTTTTGTTTCTATTATGACTAGCACAATCCTTTCACTCAATTGCATAGAGCCCTTAATGTTCTTGTCAACATTCTCATTCATGACAATTGCTACTCCTACTTGTCCTGTTCTGTCTTCTGTTATTGCTGTATTTATTATGCTATAATTCTCACTTAGAAGTCACCATTTTGGGGCCATTGTAGTTCTGATAAGCCTAACACATCTTCCTCAGTCTTTTCATTTTTACTTTTATATTTTCTAGTTTCGTGCAACTTAACATTGATCTTACATTCCACGTTCCTATTTGTAACTAATTCTTTTTGTATTTCCTTCACAATGTACCTCTCCGGGGATCCAAGAGCAGGTCTATTACTCCAGATTGTTTTATTAAAAAGCCATCCATCATGAATTACCAATACTATGAATGTCTTAAAGACCTTTAATTGAGTGGTTTTCAGTTGCCTTCTTCATCCTGTGTCATATTCATCCTATGCCAATGGCTCATCCGTCTTTTAAGTGGTTTCCCACCTCAAGAGCAAAAGATTTCCTTACCTGCAACCACTCTTCCGTCCTCTGAGGAGGCCATTGGCACCTGTTGTATCTCCTTATCCCTGGAGATATTCGGTCCATTCTCTATTAGCTGCTTACATATGCGTATACTAGAAGCTCACAACACATAAACATTGCCCCCTGTTCACTATATGGAGGTAAGAGTCAGGGTTTCCCCATATCAAATCTAAGACCTTAAGGCATTTCTTAGATTCTCCAGTACTTTAGAGGAGGCAGATAACTATATTAAGAAGAAATAAACAATTAAATCCCTTTAAAAAATTCTTCATTTACATTTTGTTTTGAAAAAAGAGTCAACCAACTATCATGATGTATTTAAATGTCAATTAAGCTTACACAATTCGGGTATCCATGGTGGTATTACAAAGACAGGCATATTTAATATCAGGTATGAAAATGTAGCTGGACATGAAACTCAAGAAGTTGGGTCGTGTTTACTTAAGTATACTAATAAAAACATTAAGGCCCTAGTGAAATATGCTTGTGATGTGATTCTTGCAAGGGACAGAATTGAAACATTAAGCTTGTTCTCCTGTTAAAACACTGCCAGTTAAATAACTAGTCACAACAAAAAATATCGCCAGAATTTTTATATTTATTATAAAAATACTATAGAATTTTTTATATTTTTATATTTACCAAGTGATTCAGAATTTGGAGATGTCTAGTGTCCATTGAAAATTCAGCAAATATTATATACTGACATAAGACTATATCTTCTCTAAAAGTAGTAAAGAATCTAGGAAATGATTCTAAGGTCCAAGATTCACTGAAGAGAAAATCCTGATATTCATCTATTTGTGATAGAGAAGGGTTGTTTATAAACAACTGTGAGTAGTAATGACTGAGTTATTATTGATACAAGAAGTTCCTTTCCATTACAAGTGCCAATGGCCTCCTTTGAGGGAGAATGAACAGAGTTGGGTACAGGGATTCTACTGTCCTGTGGGTGGGAAACTGCTCCCAATAGTGAAGGAATTTCTTAAGGAAGTCAACAGTATTAGAATTCAGAAGGCCACAGAAAACTACTATATTAAAGATGTTAGTGATAATTTCTTGCATTTTGCTAAGATGCTGGTTTCTTCTGTTAAATGTTCTGAAGTTAAAATAGTTTCTCATTTGAATCTCCTGGAGATGAGCAACAAAAGAAGTTAAAAGATTGATTAAGTACAGGTACTTGAAACGTCCAAACTTTATCACGGAATGGAAAGTTAGAGAATCACAAGAAGGAAATTAAAATAAATAAAATAGATACTGCTGATTGAAGTTAAGATGAGAAGGGCAGAGTGAAATGAAGAGTGGAGAAGTTACCATATCCTATTCTGAAAGTCTTTATAAGGTACTTTACATCAGTATCTTATAAGGTACTGATGGGAGATTGGAATGATGGATGATGATATGATGGAAGAAGCAAGTATGGTAGGAAAATTTGGCTTAGGGTTAAGAAATGAAAGGAGGAACAAATTAGTAAGTGAATAAAAGTAATTTACAATTACCCCCAATAGTTAAAACTTTTTTCCAGAAAGGTAGTTATAACTTTACTTTTTACGTGAATAAAGTGAAGATATAACTACTTAAGTGTAGTTCATTATTTTGGAGTCTGAGGTTGGTCACATTCTTCCACCTTTTCAGTAGTCTTTGACATGGTGGTGTTCATACATGTGAGGGAGGGAAAAACGTTTAGAGAAAGAAGACTTATGAGTAAATGCGTTTCGAGATTGAAAGTTTTGATTTTCTAATTTCAGAATTTATGCCAAATAGTAATAAAACTTGGAGAAAAGCACTAACCCCAAGAAATTGCATGGAAATATTTTTATATTATACTGCTGACTGTGGATTTCAGAGTGGAGCGGCAGAAGATTTTGGAGTAGACCGATCAACAGTGTGTGAAGATATTAATGTTATGGGTACGTTCTTGAAAGAGATGATAACTGGATTCATTTTCCCAGTATAGCACAACAAATGAATAATGCAAAGTTACTGTGGCAAATGCATTATCTCTGACAAACTGTTAGTTTATTAGATTGCATCCACATAAAAATAAAAAAAAACTATCAATGTTCAACGACGAATATATTAATCGCACAGGTTATAACAGTGTAAATGTTCGGACAACATGTGGTGCAGAGGAAAAGTGTATAAGCATTAGTGGCTGAGCTTTGTTCAAGAATATGGAGAAGGAGTGTTATTCTTGTCTCTGCTTGTGGCATTATATTGGGAGATTGGTGGGAGTGTGATGGAGAGGATGATGAGTTCCATAAAGAGAGGAAGTTGGAAGACAGATACATGAAAACAATGGGAGAAAATTTCATGAGGAGTAGAAGCAACAGGATATGTTACATTTTATTTAATCTATGTATTGTCACTGCAAAGAATTTAATATTTTATCATTTGTAATTTTATGTTTTGCATGTTGAATATAAATTTATTGTTTAGAATACAAATTATATAGCCTCAATTGCAGTACACTCTGTTTATAAAATCACGATAACCAGTTTCTACAAATTAATGAGAATAATAAAAATATAAAATACAAAATAAAAAATTAAAATTGTATTCTGATACTGGCAATAACCAACTATTTTACTGGTTGGCCTGTTGATGTCACAACACAGTCACAACCCAGAACATGGTGCCAGTCTTCTGGGCTGTCGATTAGGTCTGTGTCTATAACTATTAGGCCTACTGCCCGTCGCCGACTGTCGCCTTACACCATTCAGCTACATCAGCTTCATTAACTATTAGGTCTGTTGCAGTGTGACAGGCACATGGCCTAGCTATACTCATGACCAGCATGGTGACAACAGCTACACTAGTAACCATGTGCACAGCCAGACTTGCAGAATCTACCCCAACTGATATCCTACTATCCTTTAAGCATAATATATATATATATATTCTGTCATTTTTTAAGTACATTGTTCTACTAATTTATTGTACAATAATTGTATGTATGTAATAGTAGTAATCTATGTATGTGGTATATAATAAATTAAAAATAAAAGAATTATAAATAAATTTCAAAATTAAATGACAAAATTAACTCGATACTTTAATTAGACATATTCTAATTAGTTTCTCATCAAGAAGCCTTCTTATTTTTATTTTTAAATTGATTATATGCCAGTCCGTTGATGAATCACACTAAGTTTAGTTAACTGAACTTACAATTAGCTCTTAGAAAAAATTCTATTGTATATCAATTATGTACTTTTGTGTAATGATTCATCTTCTTCTTTCTTTCCAATAAGGCTTAAATTTCAAAAAAATTATTTTCTCATGTCTGTTTAATATTACCATTGCCAAAAGTGACATTGCGACTTCTCCAACATAACCTTTTACTTAAGCCCATACAATTTCAATAGAATTTAAGTCTTAGTGGTGAGGGGTTAATTGTAACACTTACGTCCTTTTTTCTTTGCAATTCATCATAAAAATTTATATTTTTCTTTATTAAATTGCACAGATGAAGTTTCAGCATAAAGGACAAGAATTGAATAATAATTACATAACCAGACATGCATTTTTTTTTGTTTTCTTGAATTGAATGTAGGTATTATTTTTTTAAAATTATTGCTTTGTGGTGAAATTATAACTAATTTTTTTTCAGCTAAATTTAAGTCATTTTCTGAATTCATGGTGATGATAATTATCACTTTTATATTTGCTTTCCAGTTTAACAATGCATTCAGAATAAATCCCATTTCTCCTCCAGCATGTATTTATAATTAATCTATTGCCTTTAGAAATTTAAGTTCTTAATCTGTCTCCTGAAGCATTACACCATGATATGACTTGACAAAATAGATACTTGATTGTATCTTTCATCTAGATACAATCTATTTGTTATTGGTTCTGAACTTTTTCAGTGTCCAGGTACTATATTCATTTAAATCTCATATTGTGCTTTTCAATAAGAAGTTTCAGTAGTTTTCAAGTTTTACCCATTAAGAATCTAATACTTTTAATATTTTTTTAAATCTAGTTTCAGTTCTTTAAAACTTTATTGAATCTCTAATATAACTGCAATGCTTTCATTGGTCATATTTTAATTGGTCAGTGACTCTTTACGTATATTGTAAATCAATTTATTATCTTTTTCACCACTTCTGTGTTGGAATTATATAGCTCTATTGACAGGTTTTTCACGATACAAGTACTTTCTTGTTGTACTGAAAGAAGATGAAACCTCCAGTGGGTTTTGATGTAATTCCCTTAACAAATTTTTTTATTTTCCTTACTGTCTGACGTTATGGTTCAGGTACTTTACCACAGATACTGTTCTTTCTTCACACTTCTGACTATAACAATATGCCAATTGTATTTTCCTGATTTTCAAAACTATCTGTTTTTACTTTCTCATCTACATAATGCTATAACTCTAGAAGGGAAAGTATAGTAATCAGTCCAACTTGAGCATATGTTCAAGTTATATTTTCATTGGATCTTGATGTTTTGACACTTAAGGAACCCAAAAAACCAGTTGGAAATTTTCTGGATGTTAATGTTTGTATGTACATGTGTGTGTGTGTGTGTGTGTGTGTGTTTCGTGTTAGCTTCTAAATTACCAAAATTACTGGACCGATTTTGACCAAACTTGGTCAGAATACTTGTATATATGGGGCATTGAATACATGTAGCTCTAAAACAAGTTTCAATGAGACATGAGAACAAAACAATTGCATCTTCTTATTCTGTTTCTGTCATTCAAGGAATAGCAGTGATTTAGGTCCAGTTGATGACTTAGGTAAAGGAAATAAGGAAAAATGAAAATGAAATGGCAGGTACTCTAGGGAAAGAAGAGAACACCAGTTTCTTTAGCAGCATTTTCAAAATTATTATATTTCTCCATTAAGCAGACATTTAATTAGAGGTTCCATTATCCGAGAATTACAATTGTCTTCATAATCGCTTAACCACAAATAATTGACCTTGCTTCCCTCGAGAGCATTTGAAATATAGTATTGTCTGAATGATTTGTCAATCAGATCATCTGGTATTTCTGACCAAGATGCAATAATCCACTCACAAATGGTATCAAAGATGGTTTCTTAATTTTACCACATGATAGTCTCCTATGTCATGTTGGCCATCTATTTTTTCAGTGTTTATGGAGTTTGGTTTTAAACAGTTGGTTTATGCAGATATCTAGAGTTTGAAGAATAAATGTCATTTCACCAGCAATAATAACCTGATCACATTTTACAGCAATCAGTTTTCGCTTTGTATTGTTGGTGTATGACTCTTGACACTGTCTATTACAAGTATTTTTGTAATAAAGCAACTGGTCGATGCATTTAATCCAATCCATTATTCATCCACCTCTTGTGCTTGTACGACAGTATCGACTGGAAATTTCTGACTTTTCAGTAAATGTTTTCTTTTAAAAATTACATACCTAAATAATCTTTCCCATCTGAGAGTATTGTCAGCATAAATGAACAGCATTGTTTTTCATAACAGGCAGTTTCTATCTGAACATTCTTTCCCCCTACAATTTCAGTTGTTGTTGATGGCATTTCAAAAGTCACTGTTGTCTGGTAAGCATTCTCAAATTTGATCTAGGGAATAATTGTTCCTTTTTTGTAAATGTACGAAATCTTTGAAACTTTATTTATTTTCATATTTTTCTGTTATTCTTCTTTAAAATAGAAAAACTATGTTGGCAAAGAGATCAGTGTACACAATTAAGACTGGTCATAAATTCAGTCCTATCGATATTTAATTCATCGGTAATTTCCAGGTCTTTCATCTTGCACATTTCTGTAGAAATTGCATGTCCAAATTGATATACATTCCATAAATGTGCTGCAAGTTTTTCTTCCATTTCTGTTTATTTTGCATTTTTCTGCTGAAATTGTCTCATGTTTATTGGATACAAGAAATTTATTTTCTTTCTTTCTCCACTCATAATTACAGGACTGCTGTATAAAATTTTCTGCCTGTAATACAATTTCTATGCTTGTTTGCAATAATGCATAACTTTTCTGCAACAGCGGATCAATGCAGTCTCTTTTTTTCACTTGTTCTGTAGTTCTGTTGTACACAAAACTTTTATTTACTGAACGGTCATTGTCATAATGAACACTGTTCATAAAATGACTACAGAGTGATCCATATGAAAAAAAGAATTGCCTGTGTGAGAAAAATTCAAAGGACAGTTTTCAAAAAGTCTGGCACCAAATCAAAAAGAATTTAATTTTCTGTCAGTAATTACTCATAGTTTTTGTAGATATCTAAATCATATTATTTCACTGTATATAGGCTGATAAAAAAAAAGCAGTTTGTATTACAATTCTGTATTGATTGATTAATATTTATGTTTAATGACTACATCATCATCATCAATGTGAAACATTAAAATCCTTGTATGACTTGCTGGCTATTTTTGCAACTGTCTCCAGGCAAAATGGTGCATGGCAAAATGCCTATCAAAATGAAGTTTGACTACCACGTCAAAATTTATGATATTTGTAAAATATTGTATGATAATTAATAAAAATTTTCATAACAATATTCATGATACTAGAGTTTGAACCTTTAATTTAATTACAAACATAAAATTAATGTTTGTTGAAAGTTTATGATTATTGACTTATATTACACTCATTTAAAAAAGTAAATACTTTTATAGAAAAGTAATACTCTTTATATAAAAAGTAAATACTTTTTCATTCTTGACTGAACAAATATTTATTCTAATTTATTTTAAATGTTTTTAAAAAACTTTTTAAAATTTTTATTTTAATATTTTTATTTTTACATTTTTACAAAATGTAAAAAAGCTAATAGAGTAATGTGTAAATGTAAACAGTCTAAAAATTTACAAAAAATATCACTGAAGATGGGCTTAGACCTGAAAATATTATGATAAAGTAAAAAAAGTAAAGGTAAGAGTGTTTAATTCTGTGCTTTGCAGAGGCTGAAAGAATATATAAAGTGTATCTCTGAGGTATAAGTGATACAGAAATAAAATATACTCAGAAAACAAGTAAATGCCAAGCATCATGGTAGCATTTACCACAATGTGCTAAATTCCTTAAAATATTTATCTTTATTAACAAACTTCACATAAGATATAAAAATAAACTAGGCAAACACTTGTCAAGAAAATACATAAAGAGAATAAGATGAAGATGTAAAATAATATAGGTGAGATACATATAACAGGAAAACATACAGTTCAAATAAAACTTGTTGCAGATTCTCCTGCTGAAGAGCAAGTAGGAGAGCCTTAGCCTTACACACACATATATATATATAGGATAAATAGATGAAGTTCTTCAATGAGATTTCAATGTTTATCTTGTATTATTGAATGGATCTGAATCTTGGGTTCTAAAATATGAAGACCTAAGTAGAGATGAATACCAGTAGCAATAGAAAGTTATTTAAGAATTAAATTTATTTGATATTTCTCCTCTACTGAGTGGAGAGAATGTATATAATGTAAAGTTCTCCCCAAAGAAAGGGATACATTAATCTGTTTCTTTATACTCTACTTTCCTTTTCACTACTTGCCCTTTCTATTTTACACTACCTTTCTTATGACTGATTTGAATATGCTGATAATCAGTTATTTCCTCAACTGCAAGATGGATTTTATTTAGGATAGAGGGGGTATATTTCAACAATTCAAATTTTCCTCCACAGTAACTGTATACAACTGGTCAATCTTGTTTCATTATAGAACAACAGCTGGCAGTAGGTTTCCCTCCATTTGCCTTCAGATGTACTTTGTTATGGAGTAAGTTTTGTTTTGTGTCATGTGAAGTTAAAACTGAATTTTGTTTTCATAAATTAGTTTTTCATACTCACCAAACATTGAGGTAAGTTAGATTTATTCATCAAATTAATTACAAATTTCTGTAATTAACAATATCATTAAGAACTAGAAACAAATTTAAAAAAAAAAATTGTAACACTTTAACATTAATGGCTGCATGTGGGGTTGATTTTAACAATAGGGATAGATTTCATGCTGTTGAAATGTACTCCTCAAAATAGTTAAGAACTAATATAAATAATTTTCTTTCAGATTCCGGCAACATGGTGCAAACTTAACAAAGAAGTGTAATAAGCCAGAAGTGAGTGAGGAAGAGATTGCTGAGGCCATGTAAGCAGTTAAAGATGACATTTCTGTTAGTAGAGCTGCAAACTTATATGAAATACACTATTCTGGTTTGTTTTATAGAATAAAAAAAGTAAGGCAGATGATCTTGACGATAATCTAACTGTGGATACGTTATCAAACTGCTTTAACTCCAAGCGTACAAGTTGATAAGTGTTCATCACAGAGCAAGGAAATATGTTTTGTGATTATACCATAAAAAGTACAAATATGAACTATGGTCTGACTTACAAACAACAGCTTGCATACGGTTATGTGAAACACCGGGGCTCAAGCATGCTAACTAGTTGTAATGAAAATAAAATAGTTGGAATTGACTGGATCAAGGGTTTCATGAATTGTTATAAACAGATCACTTTTCAAACACCAGAAAACATCAGCTTGTCAAGAGCTACAACTTCTAATAAAGTAAATGTTGCAGAATTTTTTGACAATTATGAACAAGCTATTCGCTCATACGACTTCACAGGGGATTGTGTGTATAACCTAGATGAGATAGAAGTATCAAGCTTCAAGCTCGAAAAGAGTTGCTAAGTTAGGAACTTGTCAGATTGTACCTAAGGAATGAAGAACAATGATAACAGTGTATACGATTGTCAATGCTAACAGAAATAGTCCCTCCAGTATTTGTATTTCCTAGGGTGAAATTCCATGATACACTTTTTTAGGTATGGAGAACCTGAGGGAAGTTTAGGCTTAGTAAACAGTCCCATAAGTGGATGGATGATCGGCCCTCTATTTTTACAGATTCTAGAACATTTAAAAATGCATACATGGTGTTCAAAAGAAAACAAAATTTTACTGCTAATGGACAATCATGAAAGCCATTCCACTCTTGATGCTGCTTTATTGCTTGCTAGAGACAATGATATAGTGATTACAACATTTTTTCCTCATTGCACTCACTGCCTCCAGCCCTTGGATGTTGGAATAACAGGGGGGGGGGGGGGCATTTAAATCAAAACTGAAAGAAGTACAAATTAACTGGCTAGTATCAAATCCTGGAAAAAAATTACAATTCACAACCTGGCCATTAACAACACAACTTACATTTCTTCATTTGCAATGAAAACAAATTGCTTTTTTTGTCTTTAAAAAGCAACTGGTACTAGGCCGTTTTCTTGTCTTATTTTTACAGATGAAGATTTTGAAGTGTCTAATATTAGACCTAATACTGCACTTATTCATAAATCATCAGTACTACAACAGGATATAGCTGATTTTTTGCTTGTAGCAAACTACACAACTGAAAATACCCTCCAACTAGTCTAAACCAACTCCAACTAAAAGCCCTGCTGCAGACATTCCGGGTTGTACAAATGAAAAACTAATTCATGAAATAAGTAAGCCTAAACCTAAAGGAAATCTAATACCTGAAGATGTCTGGCCTTTTTCCTGAAGCTATTGTAAGTCCTAAAAAAGGAGGTTAGAGGAGAAAAAGAGAAATCAAAAATTCTGACTGAAGCTCTAGAAAAAATGAAATTGACTGGAAACCATGAAAAATTAAAAAAAAAGTCAAATTTAGCTGTAAAGAAAATAAGATATGAGAAAAAAGGCAAAAAAAATGAAATGCAAGCCTATAAAAAAAGCTTTATTTGATGAATCTTCTAGAAGTGAGAGTTTACAAGATGAATCTGAATTGAAAATTTAGAACACCTTTTGATTTCTACATCAGAATTTGAAGAAAATATGGAGTTGGAAAATGATGATTTTGCAATACAAATAAATGAATTTGTACTTGTAGAGTTTACAGCGAAGACAACAATTATAGATTGAAATTCATGCAATGGAAGGGAGATTCTAGAAATTTTCATTTCCTTAATACAAACGATATTAGCTGTGTTGAAAGGGAAGACATTAAAATGAAACTTCCTCAATGACATATAAGTGGAGGAACCTCTCGAACTAATTCTTCAGTGGTATTTTCTGTGAATTTTCCCTCAATTAAAATATTGTAAAATTTAAATAACACTATACAGTGAAACTTCCTTTAATGGACTTTCCTTTCCAATAATGGATTCCTCTTAATAATGGACACTTTTAGATTCACTGACAGTTTTTTAGTGGTATTAATGTATAAAATACTTCTCAATAACGGGCATGGACAATAAGTTTACCTATAAAAATTATTCAATCAGTTCTGAAAAATAGACAGGAGGAATAAAAATTGTAATTTTCCTTGTTTTATTTATACTCAGTGTGACTAATTTATTTATTTGTTGAGAATTGCACCACATCCTGCCCAGACATTGAAAAGTGTAATATTTTTGTTACAATATAGTAATATATATTTACTTTCCCATCTAGCGCTGTAGTAGTAGAAGGAGAACTACTCTAACCTGTCCAATTACGGCATATGCAGTTTTCACTAGATCTTGTGTTTTGACACCTAAGGAACCATAAAAAACTGATGGAAATTTTCCAAATGTTCATAAGTATGTATGTTTTCAGTGTCAAACTCTAAATCACCTTATATCTCCAGAACTGCTGAACTGATTTCAACCATACTTGGTCAGATTCTTCTATATAAGGGGCATTGATGCCATTAAATTTTCAACTTAAAAGGTTGAGGGGGTGAGGCTGTAAAGCAAGGCCACCATCAGTATCTCAAATTTAACCTAATTAAGGTCTTGTTTTACTATGTTAAAAATAAAAAATAATATTTGCGAAAATCATTTTTTTGCAAAATTTAACCCCCACCCCAAAAAAAGCTCTAACTCCCTGTCACACAAGGAGTGCTAGTGTAGCACTGACATGCTAATTACATTGTGTGTGAATGCACGTGTAAGCCATGTGATGGCAAAGTCCTACAACTATGTTGTAGACTTTTTTCTTGTAGTATAATTTCCACACGTACATTTACTATACGTTCAAAATTTGTATATTTTAAAAGATCTTTGCAGCATCATTACAGCAACTTAAAATACCTCAAAATTGTAAATGCTTGACACTAAAAGAAAAAGTAGCAGTTAGAAATATCTATGAAAAGAGAAAAATTCAGTATGCGTGATATGGCAAAACACTTTGATGTTGGGAAAACTCAGATATGTGATATCTTAAATAGCAAACTTGATATCCTAAAGTCATGGACTGAAAATGACAATTGATTAAGAAAACATGTATTTCATATATGCCAGGCCTAGAGGTTGACAATTTAACTTACGAGTGGTTTTGCAGGGCTCGTGCTAATAACATTCTGGAACTTTGATTCATGGAAAAGCTGTAGAAATTGCTAAAGAACTCTGTTACAATAAGTTTAAAGTACTGGGGGTTAGTTAGGTAAATTCTGAAGTAGACATAACTTTTCATATAAAAATGTTTGTGATACTGGTGGTGTGGATGAGAATGTGATGCCTGACTGGAAGGAAAAGTTAAATGAAATATTCATGAGTTATAATGAAAGAAACATTTCTAATGTGATGAGACTGGTCTTTTTTCCGGGCTTTGCTCAGTGAAACAATGTGCTTGAAAGAAGAAAAATGTACAGGGGGAAGATATCACAAGAAAGACTGATTGTTATGTTGATTGTAAATATGTCCTAGTGAATTTAAAAAACCACTAATAATTGGCAAGCTGCAAAGCCACAATGTTTTAACAGTGTGAACATAAATTCATTAGAGATTGATTAGTATTTAAATAAAATGTCTTGGATGAATAGTGACATAATGATGGATAATTGTTAAATTTTGATTGTAGAATGGAAAGGCAAAACAGCAAAGTCATACTACTCTTTGACAGTGCAAACTCCCACCCTAATGTTATTTTAGAAAATGTAAAACTGATATTTCTTCCTCCAAATACTACTGCAGTATGTCAATCGTTTGATCATTCAGAAAAGATCGTTTAAAATTCAGTACAGAAAAAAGGTGTTACAGTATTAAATGTCAACAATTTAAGTTATGGGTGCTCATGAGCTTTCTAAAAGCATTAATGTGTTGGATCCAGTTTTACGTATTGGTATGGCTATAATAAAAAAGGTTATTATTATGACAGTGAGAAACCGTTTTGTAAAAGCCGTTATTAAACCTCCACACGCTAACTTCAACATCGAAAATTTTACTAAATCAAATGAAAATTCTATGGAATGGAGTAAATTACAAGAACTTATTGAACCATTGGAAACTAAAATAAGTATCCAAATATTGACAACTTGCTCAACACAGAGATACTGAAGACACATTGACTGACATCTATCTATGATGTTGCTGCCTCAGATTTGATTACTTCCAAAACCAATGACAATGAACCTGGATTTACTATCACGATTAAGGAGCAAGAGAAGAGGTTAGAAAATTAAAGTAATATTTCTTACAAAAAGGATTACCAGAAGGTGTTATTTTAATATTAGAAGCTATTTTGTTAAACCATCTATGTATAAATAAATTGTATGTGATTTTTGCATTATATATTTTACATATGTTTCGATTAATATTCTTGTATACGTCTTTGATTAATATTTTTATAATAGCTTACATTGTTTTTATCCATTTTAGTACTACATTAATTTTATTCTTTTATTTTATTGGCCAATTACAGTAGTACAGTATTATTTTTCTTATTCAAATATGAACATAGAGAACAGTGTTTTATTTTCAGAAAAACAATAAAAGAAAAACTTGAATTTTACAATGTCATATTAATTAGAAACTAATTTCTTGTTTAATTTTAATTTACATGAAATAAATACATAATACTGTTGTTCTATTCAGTAATTTTTTTCTATACAACAACTGAACATAATACTGTATTCACATTTTTCTGTGTAGGGGAGCCTCTAAATAACAGACAGATTGTTTTTCTCGAAGTATGTCTGATGTAGGGAAGTTTTACTGTAATATCGTTACATATGTTTTATGCTTGTGAAGAAATTCACTATAACCACAGTATTTCATCTGTTTATAGTGTTTAGATTCAATTTTACTGCATTTTTCTTACATTTGTTGTTATATCTCAATAAAATTTATGTTCTTTGAAGTAATACAGAGTGATATTTTAGTCCTGTTATCCAATTTTAAATGTAATTTAAGAAAGGCAAATTTAGGTGGAATAAAGAAATGTATTTGTTACTTACAAAAGTGATTTAGTAAAAAGCTATTACATAATTGTTAAAGAGTATGTTCAAAATGCCTACCCCTTGTGGTTATACACGCACGGACTCTTTTCAGCATATTAGCAGAAACCTTTTTAAGAGTTACTCATGCGAGTTGGTCGACCACTACGTTTTCTGTCGCAAACACTACCTGTCTCTTGAAATCGGTTTGCTAGCCTAGAAATTAACATTTTTTCTGGCAGAGGAACACCAACAAATTTAATTTGAAATGATTCTTTTACACTCGCGTATGAATTCGTAGCAAAATATTGTTCAAGAATGAAAACTCGTTCTATGGTAAAAGACATTCAGTTCATAACACGACCGGAAACAGCACAAAAGTTTACACAGCTCAAGGATAATCAACTCACACTGCCGTATCTATAACGGTTGAGTAGCGCTACCAACTTCATGTCACAAAACAAATTTCCCTTTCTTCGAAAAAAATTACCAGACATTAACAATTGGGTAACAGGACTAAAAAATCAGCCTGTATAAGTTATTATTTATTTGTATAAAGGTACCTCATACACCGCTGAAAAGTGCCCCATGGTTGATGTACAATTTAACAAATGTAGGGTTCACTTAAAATTTAAATTTGACTTTTTGCTTGTGATCAGGAACTCTGGTAAAAACTTATTTGCTGCCTAATATGCTATTGTAATTACATCTACTAATATTGAAATAAAAAATATGTTCTTGATAAAAAAAAATTGTTCTAAATACTGCTGAAATGTAATCCCCCACAACTTTACTGCAGAAAATTTTATTTAGCAACAAGATTGTCTGCCTGCTCATTGGCATAACTCTGTACAAGATTGGTTGAATGACATTTCCCTCATTGCTGCATTAGTCAGCATGAACCCGATGACAGAGCTTGTTTGTAGTGGCTTTCAAGATCACCTCATCTGACCCCGTGTGATTTTTCCTTTGGGGGTTTTATAAAGGATCCTGTATGTGTGCTTCTGGTACCTCCTAATCTACCTGATTTAAGGCACAAGACTGAAGGTGTAGCTTCCATTACTAGGAACAAATTCTCTTTATCGGTTGGATGTATTCTGTGTAATAATAGGTGCTCATATATGTTTCATGTGAGCACCTTTCAATTCACCAGTTTGTGAATTTCAATTTCACCTTTCGATTCATAACTGGGAATCAAAGTTAAAAAAAATATTAAATAGGTTTAAAATCCCAAAATACAAGGGTTATTTTTTTTCAAGGTCCGATTGGTCGTGAAATAAAAACCCGTGCAAAATTCAGATGAACCTTTGCGCAAATGTGTTGCATAGCATCTCTAGTATGACCTTCAATCACACTGCATCACTTCGTTTAGTTCTGAACACTCAGCTAGCACGTAAACATGTCTACAACAATAGCATTTCCCGCCAAGTGTGAAGTGTGTGCGGTAATTCAATTTCTTCAGGCTGAGGGGGTGTAATGCAGCTGAAATTTATTGACGAATAAGTAATGTGTAAGGTGAAACTTCAATGAGTGACAGCAAAGTGCGACAACGTTGCGGGAACTTTAAAGCAGGACATCTGTATGTCCTGCTTTAAAGTTCCCGCAGTTCATGATGTTCCTGCATGTTCATGATACAGGCGGTCAGGGAAGGAAGCGAGTGTCAATTGATGATCTCATTGAGCGAGTGGATGAGGCAATTCAAGAAAATCATCGGTTCACAATTTCTCTATTGGGTGATTCATTACCTGAAATTTCAAGGGCAGCTCTCTACACCATTGTGAGTGAGAGACTTCAGTACCGCAGACTGTGTGCGAGATGGGTTCCCAAGATGCTGTCCGACCATCACAAAACAATGAGAATGGACACCTCCCTAATGTTTCTCCAGCGTTACCACAATGAAGGAGAAGAGTTTTTGAACAAAACTGTCACAGGGGACGAGACATGGGTCCATTTCGAAACTGAAGAAACAAAAGAACAATCCAAACAGTGGATGCATTCTCATTCTCCCAGTAAACCAAAGAAGTTCAAGTGAACTTTCTCCAACAGAAAGCGTATGGCTACTGTGTTCTGGAACCGGAATGGAGTTCTCTTGGTGGAATTCATGGAACGTGGCACGACCATCACTGCAGCCTCATACTGGGTGACTCTTCAACGTCTACGAAGGGCAATTCAGAATAAGTAGAGAGAAATGTTGTCATCAGGCATTGTCTTTCTCCATGACAATGCTTGACCGCACACTGCAGTTGTAACAAAGAAGCTCCTGCAGCGTTTTCATTGGGAAGTGTTTGATCACCCACCGTACAGCCTGAACTTGGCTCCATCCGAATTTCACCTCTTTGCTCACATGAAATGCTGGCTAGGAGGACAACATTTTGGCACAGACCAGCATAGAAACATGGCTGAAAACACAGGCGGCTCCGTTCTATGATAAGGGTATTGGAAAGTTGGTACCACGCTATGACAAATGTCTAAATCCAGAGTGGCGACTATGTAGAGAAATAGCGTAACTATGTAAGTACTTGTTACAAATAAAAAATTTTTTATTTTCACTTTGTTTAATTTCGTGACCGATCGGACCTTGAAAAAAATAACCCTTGTAAATATTTAGTACATCCTTTAAATAGCTTTCTTCACTCTAATATAACCTAGAACTAGCAAGTACTGTTTTTAGTGTCACAAAAGGGGTCTTTTTTGAAAAATGTCAAAAAATTCAATTTTCATGTTATATAAAACATTTAACACATAAAATTATTAGACAAAATTCTAAATTTTAATCATAATTAATTTAACATTTCTTGAATCTTTTGTTGTTAATTCAATATTCTTACAAAACAAAACAAGACATTAGATGCAGTTTACATGTAATTAAAAAATTATATAAGTTACTAGAAGTGATTTAATTATATACAAATTGTTCTTTATTTAATTCAGATGAAATATAAATATATATATGTGTGTGTACCTATAATTTTTAACTAGAAAGAAATTAAGGATGTTATTTATTATGCAGTGAATACACTACATTCAGCTTTCTTTTTCAGGTTATTAAATTTTCATGCACAATATTTCAGACTTCACTAAAAAAAAAAAACAAAAAAAAATTATTAACAAAAAAGTTTTAAAAAGCAAAATCATACCAAAGAAGGTTAATAGAAATATAAAATGCAGATTTTTTTTAATTTGTTTAAAAAAATATGTGAAAGGGATCTGTGAAACAAAACTACTGCACAAGTATTCCATAAAAAGGAAAATAGAATGTGTATTATTGTATTACGCTGGTGGTAAACACAAATAGTAAGTGTATTAAATGTAGTAAGGAAGCGATTGAATCAAACCTTGTAACACCACAACTGTAATGTTACTGCTATGGCACAATTATAAATAAGGCAATTATGAATTTTTGCACTGTTAGGATTAATTAATTTATTAATGTGGAAACAATAGATTTATCTAGACCCTAAAGATAATAAATGAAAAAAAATTGATAGGTAAAAGTAAATACAAATAAATAAATAAGAAACACTGTAATTGATATAGTTTAATAATTTATTATATCAACAAATTATGCAACTCATCAGCAAGAAGTAGAAGTGAGAGTTTACATTTCATTTAACTTTATTTATTTATTTGTAATAATAATAATTCTTTAATATGAAAAGATTGTTTTACAAGGGAGGGATGAAAAATGGCACTGAAGTATGCAAACATATTATTATACACATATTAATTAGAGAATTAATATATCATTATGCAACTTTAAATTATGGTACTCATAAATATAAAAATATATTCTTTTGTAAAAATAATAATAATAAAAAACAAATAAGTAAACATAACAGATTTATTTTAAAAATGTACAGTTTGAATAATAATAATGATATGATTATTATAATACAACATAACTGTAAATTTAATAACAAGAATAAAATTAATTAATCAATAAAGAATACGCATATAAAATCTCATACATAATCTAAATAAGTCCTTTACAAGAGCAAATTAATAATTAATTAAAAATTATGTGTAATAATAATAATAAAAAAAATCTTATGACTAGATATCTGCACAATGTGCTAACAGATAAAAAAGTGTTTCCAGTCATTTGCTTGCATACATCATTGTGATTAGATTAAAAAAAAAAAAAAATTATTTATGGAGAAGCAGGATGGATAAATTTAATTCAAAATACTACATTTTGAATAAAAGAAAAACACAAAATTAGACGTCAGGGATAAAATCAATTTGATATTTTACTGTGAAATGTTTATGTTTTATTTGTATTTGTGAGTATAGTCACAAAAATAACAAAGCAAAACTGACTGGAAATTGAAAATAATTTTTTAATATAATAATAATAATACAGTAATAATAAAATAATGACAGAACATATTGTTTTAATTTAATATGAAATGGTATGATATTAAAGCTTAAAAGTGTATACAATTTTACAGTTGACTGATTTATATATATATATTTCATTTATATAAAAGAAAGTTGTAACAATAAATATATATATATTTAAATTGGGCATTATAAAAGAAGTGTAGCTTTTATTTATAAAGCTAACAACATTTGAGGCAACACAATATAGATATGTATATATATTTAAATATATACATATACACATATAATGATAGAATAGTGTGGAAGAAATACTAACCTAAATGATTAAAAAAAAGAACATTCATTTCAAGTATATATAATGCATATATTTACAATGGTTCGTAAATAATATTATAAACAATAGTTTAATAACAATGATTTTTAAATTAATGTACATGTTTTTGTATCTATTTGTTAATTCATTTAAATGAACCAGATAACTACTAGACAATAACTATATGAAATAAATGAAAAAAAAAAAAAAACATTTTTCCCTGATAGTATTATGTTATTCATACAAAGAAACATTCTTAAACAAATTGATGATATATATACATACATATATGTATATAATAAACATTTTATTTTATTTAATTTTGAAGCCTTTTAAATATATTATAGTTTTGTCTAAGTGTGTGCCTGGCATTTTTAAACATACAGCACATTAAGATTTGCATTTTATAACAAAAATAAAAAAAGAATTATAATTTTTTAAATTATATTTATATATATATACAAATATAATTTTTTAAATTATATTATTTATATGTAAATATATACAAATATAATTTTTTTTTCAAAAGGTAACTTAGTAATGATATATTCTATCATTTAAATTTGTTAATTTATACAAATAACAAAACCATGTATAAAAACAATGCAAAAGTAAACTTATTTTTTAAATTTAAATCATGACTAAAATTACTGTATATTATTAAAAACAACAAAATCATATAGAATGAAAAATATGGGAAATTTGATTTACTGTTAGACAAACAGCTGCACACCATGTACCATTAACAGTTGCTGAAATGATTGTAGTTGATCGGTAGTAGCAGCAATTCTTTGCTGAAGGGCAGTGCTTCAATTATGATTATTCCAGAAATCATTATAGGTTTGCTCTATATAAACAATGTTTCAGAATTAATTTTCTTATTGACCTATAATTTTTTGTGGTTTATATGCTATGTTTTGATAATGAATTATGTTTAAATGTAATTGTAATTTTTTTGACAGCAGTTGTTAACCTTAAGTTTTTTTCTTTCCTTTTTAATTTTACACTATTTTGATCAATGTTAATAACAATCTTTATTTTATATTCTATAAATATTTTTCTGTAATCTACTTTTTAAACATGCATGACAACTTTGAGCTTCTACAGTACTAAAGAAAATTGATTAGTTCAATACCACTTGGCCACCATTTCTGACTACAGTATTGAGCAAATCCAACAATTTTAGGAACTTCAAATATTCTTTTTCTTATTAGTTATAGTGAGATACATTTAGTTTATATAAAAATCTAGTTATAGTTATGATTTGGGAGGAAGTGCAGAACGGGTACTTCAATGAAGTATTTAGGTAAAAAAGGGGTGTATAAAATTATAATTCCTCACATTTCTAGCAGTGAAATTAAAAACTAAACAAAGAAAATGAATAACTATTTTCATACAGAATTTTATAACTGACATATATTTTCAGTAAAATTAATTCCTAAAAAAATATTTTATGTATACTGTGTATATTCTTTTTTAAAAATGAGTTTAAATTTAAAAGTCAACTTTTGAAACAGTGGGATGAGCAAAACCTCAACAAGATGAAATTTTATTTAGATTACAGAACTGTATAAAACTTGTCAAATCTAACCTCCTTCTTCACATACATACATACATACTCATACAGAGTAGAAAACCTTGGAAAATACATACCACTGTGAAGATGATAATTGACAAAATATGAATATAGCTAAATATCCATTACTTATCACTATAAAACTAAAAAACTGAATATTATCTGTTAAATAGGCTTTTGCAGCATGAATTAAGTGACCACCAATAACTGTTCTTGATTTCCTTAATTTATGTTCTATAGAAATTTTTCTCACACTAATACTGAAAGCAGTTGAATTACCCCAAATTTTAAACAAGATTTTACCGACAGAAAAACTGAATAATGATTTTGATACAAATAATCATATCTGGATATGTGTGTAGAATTTTGTATTACAGGAACGTAAATGTTTTTTCTAACAGCGTAAGAGTACAGATAACTAAAAAAATTCTAATCAATGATTCCGTTAATTTTTGTTACAGAATCTAATCTTTGATTTTTTTCAAGCAAGTGGAAAATAATTTTTAAAAACCTGTAACTTTTTCTTTTTGCTGTGCGAACAGAACTGAAAATGAAATAATAGTAATAATACATTTTAATGAACACAAACAACAAATTACTGTGAATTATTACAAAATTTGTCTTTTTCTTTTTTGTTTTTAAATTTTTTAAGGGGGAAACAATTATCTGGCTCAAATAAACAGATTCAACATAAATTTTTATTATATATTCTATTTATTATAATAATTTATATTTTATTAAAATATCTTTTAAACAAAAAAATATTCAAAAATATAAAATCAAGAAAATAATAATATAACTAACATGTTTTATAAATAAACAAAATAAGATTAAGTAGAATAATACATATATATGAATAACAAAATGATTAGCGATAATAAGTGACTTATAATCACAATTTATATTATTAGATAGTTATTTATTAACTGGTTTTCATAATGTTATTTAAATCTTAAAAATGAATAATAATAATAATAATAATAATAATAATAATAATAATAATACTAATATTTTATATTACTTTATAATAATAATAATATTATTAATAAATATATAGATAACAAGATATATTCAGTTAAATGTTCACCTCTTATGAAGAGAGAAAAGAAGAAAATAAGAACAAGCAAGAGAGAAAAAGAGACAAGAGAGAGAGAGAGAAAGAGTGTGTGTGTGTGTGTGTGTTTGTAATTTAATGTATCATGTAGTTTTATATATATATATAATAATGCAAAATGAGTCTAAAGTTAAATTACCTATAATGGTAAGTGATAACATTGTTTTAAATATTTAAAATATAACACATACTCACAAATTATTCATACATTCATTATAATAATTATTATTAATAAGAACCATAGTTGTGCTCAAACACTGTTTTATCAAATCAGTTCTGCACAATATTTATAACAACATTCATCCAAATATCACATACTCTTAACAAAAAATTATATGCATACATACATACCTAACGTATGCCTAACCTAATAAGGTATACATACATACATTACTATTTTTCACTCTCTCTTCTCAATTAAATCTCTCATAAAATAATTCATACAGCACAGTTTATTTTGTATTACTTCATACAATATTAATTAATAATAACTAATATAATAGACTCATTTGTAATCAAATAAGTTAAGTATTCAAAATATTATTACACAGCACTTAATTTTTTTTTGTCTTTTTTGTGTGTATTTCAATTACATCACTTTAACGAATCATTTACTTCTTTATTTTATTTATTTTAATTATAAACCGTGACCTGATAATTTATAATAATAACTAAAACTATATTGTAATACATAATATTAAAAATAAATTAGTAATAACATCAATAAATTAACATTAAATATAAACAATAAAAGTTTATTAATAATAATAATTCTAAATTATTACTTTTATTATCTAAAAATCAATAAAATAATGATGTAGTCATCATTGTAATGCATATATTTTATAACATTACACTGTTAAATGAGCCTTGATGTTTAAGGCAAAGAATCTTTCAGAATGAAAAAAAAATATATATATGTATAATTAACTATAAAATGTCTGATTCACAAAAAGTCACAAATCAACAATAAACAGGTGATGTAATGTACATGTAATAGTCAAACCAATTTCTCATCATTGATATTATTTATTTCATTACTATTTCCGCTCCAATACATCCAAACTTCAACAAACTATTATAAAATATAATAATCGTAATATACTTTAAATCACTATTGTATTTTTTCTCAACTAACATCATGTTCCAATAAAAAACCTAATTTATAAAAAAATACAAACTAAATATCTTGACTTTGCTTGTTATTTATTCATTATATTTAATAACTGTATTTTTTTATAACGATAATAATAACAAATTCAGGGTAATAAGAATAACATAATAATTTGATTATATGTAAGCATATTATTATTATTATCATCATCATTATGACAGTTTTTATAACTAAAAATAAAGTGCAGGTTCTGTTTAATGTGGACGTATACAAATTACTAGTGACAACATCAATATGGTTTATGGTTTCTTTTTTGTATCAATATACATAATCATGAATGTATGCAATGATTTATACATTGATAATAACATATATATAATATATATATGTTTTTATAAATAAGAACTGATTTCAATGAAATGATTATATTACAAAGAGGTTATGGTTATTTATCTTTTACAAGGATATATTAATTCCTAATAATAATAATAATAATAGTTATTAATTATCATAAATTAGTAGCATGAAATGTTAGAATGATAGAAAAATGCCCAACAACCATTCATCAACAATCAAACATCATAATAAAAGAAACAAATTATACACTAAAAGAATTTATTACATGAAAAATCAAAATATATTAAGCATGTGTATAAATATATATACATACATACACACACACATACAAGTATAATTTTTTATGAAGTTTCATATTACGTATAAACGTAAACAAAATTATAATAAAAGAGACTAATTAATTATTAAAAAACAAACTAGATTCTGAATAATAAGTATTGTTTGCACATGAACTTATAAAAATATAAAACCTTTTTGATAGGATAAAAGAAGTAGGAAAGATTTTATGATTTGTAACTTCATAAAGAATTAAAAATGACTATTAGACTGAATGTGTAAGATATAAACTACTTTAGAAGTTAGAACGTAAAATTCAAATTACATTAATGATTAAAACCGATCACATAAAATGTTTTGAATTTTCTCTGTTAACCGAAAGAAAGTACCTGAATGTTAAGCTTTTTAATATCTAGCCGTGTTAGGTGAAGAAAGAAAATGGCACACATACGTTAGTAATAATCTAACCAAATCTATCTGGTTTTGATCAATGAAGCTATAAGAAATTCTTTAATTCATTCCTGATTCAATACAGCTAATTTTTGTGTACTTCAGTATATAGTGCTCCAAATGATTAGTTCTGAAGTAAAATTCTCATTCATTTCAGTATGTTCTCACCTCCTGACCTTGAATGAAGGTAGACTTTGCAGATTTAATGCAAAGCTATCTAAGAAAATATCGTTTATGCTGAAAAGATGTGAATATGAAACAGGTTTATCATTATAACTGTAACCACGCTATCAGAATTTATTAAGTACATATCAAAACAAATTATAACAAAAACCTTATCTTTTTTAAAAATTAACAGCTTTATTTAACATTTTATGAAGTTATTATAAACCATAAAATTCCATCAAATTTTTTTATTATCCAGTTGTGTAATAATAATTATAGTAATGATAATCATAAATAACTTCTATGAAGTAAAAGAACTATAAAGTTTAATTAATAGTGAAATTAATTTAATAATAAAAGCAACATAATAACAGTACACAATTTGTTTTGATTTCAAGGGTCTTTGCAAAGTGTACTTTGAAACTCTTGTTATAACTTAAACACATGTTAACACTTATAAAAAAATAAAGGATCGGCCATGATTTGATGATATGAAATATTAATTATATAATAATGAAGTTCTATTATTATATGGTGATAGTGACAATAATAATAGATTAATAATAAAAAAATTGTCAGTAACTACTTAGTTACAACATTTAAACATACAGAAGAAAGAAGGAAGATAGAAGTTAAAGCAAGAGAGAGATTTTGTACACTTGGATTTGATTGTTAATTTACAAATAGTGTTTTTCTTTTGCTAATTATTATTTAGTATATTTTAAAGCTATGGATTAAATTTGAAAATTTACTCATTACTACTACTTATAATTAAAAATTGAAATTAAGTTAAAATACTTTTTAATAAAAACCGGTAACCAATAACTAACATGATTTGTGTATGTGTTTGACAGTATATAAAAGGTATGAGTACAAAATTACAAATCTTATTTTTGATACAAATAATACAATTAACAAGCAAATAAGATAATGAAGTTATTAGAAAACAAGAATATTTTATTTATAAGAGGGGAAAACTATTCACAAAACATAAAATACTTTTATAATAATTTTACATGATACATATTTACGTATTATAATGTGTGTGTGTGTTTGTTCTGAATCCCATCATTTTTTTGATATACAAGTAGTGCATTTTTATTATGATAAAACTATTATTATTAATTTTTATTATTATTATTATAAACAACAATAATACATATATAGGTAGGTATATAATAAAAACCTCTCTCTTACAATTCATTTTTATTTAATTATTAATTTATTACAGCAATATGTCATTAAAGTTTATTTCATGGTAACATCCCTTGATTCAAGCTAATTGCAATGAAATATACCGCATGTAAACAGTATATGTAAATATATATTTATACTTTGGGTTTGGATTATGCATGTTATATACAGTGAGGTAATTAAACGGAAAATGCACAAATTCACATAAAGATGTGAATGAAATATGAATAAACAGTCACAGAATTACATTTAAAATAAAATAAAATTCAATCCGAAAAACATCGCTGTTATAATTTTAGCTACAGTTTACTTATGTACAAAATTATACAGTGCAACCGATTAGAACATCTTTTTATTAAATATAATGGGAAAAGATTTAACAAACGCAAAAAAACCTGTTTTAATTTTTTTAGAATAAAGAAAATATACCGATCATTGAGCCCACTCTTTCTTTCTTCTTATCCTTTGGTTAAACCTTTTCCTTTCGATTTAAAATGTACTATTTCATATGGTAGCATTATCTCTAATTCAATGATAAAATAAGCGATATAATAATAAAAAAATGATATCACATAATAATTATATTCACACATTAAAAATATTCAGGTACTGTAGGAAATTTCAGCAAGATGAATATTATTAAAATTATTGTTCTTATTTTAACAAATAACGATAATATAATTTTTATAAACCGCACACATTATCAATAAAAAGTGTCACAATAAACAAAAAAAAATTTATAATTTTAAGCGGCAGGTTTGATAGAATTTAGATGGTAATTATTCAATCTTTGAGACGGTGAATGTAAATAATATGACAGCAATAATTGAGATTACACAAGAAAAAAGAATAAGAAGATGAGAAGAGTGAGCGATGTGGTTAAAAAAAATTAAAGCCAGACCTGCTGGCTGACTCTAATACCGGTACAGCCAAGAAACAAGATACCAAAATGTGGACCAAGTTACAGCCCGCTGCTTCCTTAGCCCACAACATCATTCATGATATCATAAATAACATGTTACTTTGACATATTTAAAAACTGCCGCTGTTGCCACCACCTTATACACAAATATATAACAGGCAAGAGAAAGGCTTTACCAATATATAAATCAATACAATATTATTAATTAATAAATTAGTTTTTATTATAATATAATACATATAGACTATTTTATTAAATTGTTACCTTCTTGAATGCACACCTTAAATGAGTAACAATTTATAATTTTTTTAATTTAATTTATGTAATTTTGATTATTCTATAAAACAGAATGAAACAAACTTTTCCGAATTTTTCTTTAGACTGATAAGAATTATTCACCTGAAAAAAAAACAAAACAATATATAAAAATATTTGTTTAATTTATCTATTTTAGTCAAATTTAGAAAAAGAAAATGAATAAAAAACAATTATCATTAGGCAGTAATAGAAAACATGTTAACAAATTCTAATTTAACTACTTTCTCTTTTTATAAATTCATCTTTAAGTCATTTTTCATTAACCATTTACCATACAACATAAAATATAACTCTTCTGCTTCTATCTTTCTTTATCTTTTACCTTAACAAGTGAAAACAAATTAATATGGAACATAGTTGTTAAATATATCCTCAAAGAAAAAGAATAAAAGAGGTAGTAAGAAAACCAAATTAATCAACCATTAGAAAATAATATTTTATTAAGATTGAGAAAAGTGTAAAAGCTATTTATTAAGAACTCATCTACATGTGCTTTTTCTGTACTATAATTCATTTGTTCTCATAGAGTTGACAGATGATTGGCAGAATCCACTCGCTAGTTTAAGACAATGTTCTTTCTGCAAACATACGAGAATATGTTTCAAAAGATTTTAAAAAAGTTTAGAACTTAATATTCCACAACAATATGAGCGACAATCTTTGATTAATAAGATTTCAGGCAAGGAGGAGCTCCTAATACATATAAAATATTGCACTAATTCCTATAGAGTCAGCTGCAGTTTAATGCCAAAATATAATATTAGATATTTCACATCTTAGATTCATAAGCACTTCAAATTTACTCTCATAAATCAACAATATTTCTTTCTGTTATACATCTTTCACACATACAGCAGAAAAAACTATTAAGTAAATATAAATTCTTGTGAGTATTTTTTATATTCAAAAGAATTTATATTAAATTCTTCTTACACTGTATAGTTCTTAGCACAGTAATAAATAATTTAGTACATTATTTATAGTGAATAATATATAATTCGGTGGAATTGGTATGCAAATATAGAATTATGTAATAGTCTAATATGCATCTTTGTACTTCTTTATCTAATCAGTGAAAAAAAACAATAGGAAATCATTAATCACTTCCTTTTCAACAAAAATAGTCAACAATCCATTTTAACCCTTGAAACTCGGAGTTCTAAAAACATCTAGAAATTGGTGTTTAGATATTCACATCATTCAGTTTAAACCCAGTTCACACAGCGATAGACACTCACAGTTCACAATTTATTAAAGTTTGTGCACTGACTGGCAAATCTCTCCACTACTACACACACAATATGTCTGAAAAGTTCCCAAACTAAATTTCTGTGGTCGATACAAGTAGCGCCATCTCTCAGACAACCAAGAAACTATGTAGTACAATGTCTGATGAGTGTGTGTACAAAATTTCATCATGTTTTGTCACTCCAATATCGAGATATATTCGGCCACATACATTGTGTTCATGTGACCTTGTTGAGCTTGTGTCATGGAACAGAGAAGCGTGATAAAATTTTATGTTCGACTTCAAAAATCTTTCGTTGAAACTTATTCTACAATACAGCAAGCATTCAGTGATGAAACTGCATCTCATACTACAATATACATGTGGTGGAGCGGTTTAAAAATGGTAGAAAGTCATTGGATGACAATGAACAAAGCGGGAGGCTGTCAACAACTGTTCATGACAAAAATGTGCCCACAACTATTCAAACCGTGAATTCCAAATACTATTTGGAAGTAAAAAAATGCCTGATGCGTCAAATCTGGCCTGAGTACTGGGATCCGGGTAGTTTGACTCTTGTATGACAATGCCTTGGCAAATATGACAACAGATTTAACATGTTATTACAACCGCAAATCAAATCACTGTCTTATCCCACTTGCCCTGATCACCCAATTTGGTTCCAGCAGACTATTTTTTGTTTCCAAAACTCAAGTTGAAGATGAAAGACCGCCTTTTTCGACAACATTCTGGTCATCCAAAGGGTTTGCACTGAGCAGTTGAAGGCAATCCTACAAAATGATTTTTCCAGAGCATTTGACAGGCTCTACTAGCACTGCAATGAGTGTATAACTGGAGAAGGGTTCTATGTAGAGGGCTGATGTGAATAAATTCATTTAACTTTAAATCTGTATTTTTATTTAATTTAGTTTGGGAACTTCTAAATATACTGTGTGTGTGTATATATATATTTTTAGAGATTTTTTGAGATGAAATATTTCCAAAAACCTTCTCAGTTATGCCAAGAAACATGGGTAAAAATGTAGTAGTGATAGATAAGGTAGTTTTTTTTTTGTTTATCCCGAACAAAAAAACCCTCTTCCTCTTTATTAATAGTAGAGGTTTCATCTGTAAAACAATCTCATAGTTCATGTTCTAACAAAACTAACTTAGTAATCCTTTTATCAAGTATATTGTACTTAACAGATTTTTTATTATTTGCTTCTTGACATAATTTTTTATTGCAATTCAATTAAATATCATTTTACTTATAGCTAAATATTTTAACTTCTTTTTACTGATATGTGCCTATTTGAAAATGTGTGATCAAGCATCCAGTGCAAATAACCAGAACAAGCAGCTATTTAATAAAATTAAAAAAGTACTAAAATTACAGAGAGGATACCCCAAAGAAATCCATTACTGAAGATAAATCCATTGAAAGAGGAATAATTTGTTTTAGACAAAAAGGTTACTAAAATTGGACCAGAAGAGAAGATACTGCTGAAAGACAATGTTATTTGTGATAGGGAAGTGAGATTTAATTAAAAGGAAAAATAAGGTTTAATAATTTGAAGGGAAGCGTGGGTTAGAGAAACACTGATGATATATTTAGAAAAGCAGATAAAAAGATCTGATAAAAAAATAGAACCTGTGTCTTCATTAGAGAAGAGAGCGACTTGAAGCAACAATGATATAAGTGAAAGTGAACAGCTTGGTATAATTAATATTAATTTAAATGTAGGAAACCAGGAAAAAGAATTTAATAAGTTAATAATAATAATAATAATAACATTTACATTTTTTGAAAGATCTGTAAACAGCGACAAAGGAAAGTAATATAACTTTACTACATAAAATCCCTCCCTTTTGTAGATGAAAGATCAAATAATATTAAAATCAATGACAGGGAATAAGATTAATAGAATTTTGTGTAGTTACTGGTCTACTGGTAATTTTCTTAAATGACAAAACAAGGGACATGATATAAGTGATTTATTCTGGGTAGGAGAGAATCATCAGCATTCGATTGTGGTTTTTAACAAATTTAAAGTAATTTACTAATTAAATTTAAAGCTTTATGATTTTGCAAAGTGCAATTATCAAGGTAAGATATTATACATAATCTAAATGGGATTGATTATACTTTTTTATGCTAATATTGTATCACAGCTTTTTTTACAGAAAAAGTTTCTTGTGAAAGGCTAATTTCTAACAAATGATATTTAAACACTAATGTTTCTGTAATTGATTTTTCTAATGTTAGCATTTACTTGGAAATGATTTAATAATAGAAGTTTTATTTAATTTTTAAATATTTAATTTCATTAGTTAATGACTTAATTTAACTGATTTTTAAGATATCAACATTATTTTTAAAATTAATCAGTTTTTTCCATTAGATTCTTTATTAAATAATTCAAACAGTGTTTTGTTTTAATTACTTCAATTTCACTGGTTTTTGATATTAGTTACATTAGATTTTTTAAACAATTTAATATAGTTTGAATTTACTTATGCAATTTTTTTTATCGATTAATATAATTGATTCATAAAAAATGAAAATTTTATTTTGAAACTACTTAAAAAGTTTAGTGAAATAAATTTAATTTTTTATACTGCTTTTTTTAATATAATGATAATACACAAAAATCTAATTACACTGGTTTCTATTTTGTTATTTTCATATAGTAGCATTTTTTTTTATAAGTGTGCCTACTCATCAGACGTTAAGACATGTTAATGTTTTATAAAAAAAAGTCTTCTCATTAAATGTAGCTTACTCAGAGGACTGGTAAGCCTTAAATATTAAAAACTGAATTTGAATTAAAAAACTGTAGTTTAATGGAGTATTTTCAATTAAAAGGCAGAATTTCTAAAACTATATAACGAATGTAAAAATTACATGTCAGCCAAACAATTGCAATGCAAGCTACTTCCCACACTTTTACTCCTGATCACTTGCTTCATTTTTTCTCCAACACTTTTAAAAACAACAAATTTTAAAAATGAAATCATGAATACTATAGTAAAATTAGCACATTCCTGCAACTGACTTATCCTAAGTAAATGAAATACTTAATAAACATGCCTTAAAGTATAATAAAAATTGATTGATATGGAATTATTAGCGAATAGAATTTTTTCTGGAAATATTTATTTTCGAAACAGAAATTCAGAAAGTAGTTACACTACACTAAGATTAATAATTTTCTTAACAATAAAAAAAAAAAAAAATTAAAATCAATAATTTTTTGTTTCAGTTTACTGTGCTTTCTCTAAAGTCCTTTCCTGATATCGAGCAGCAGGAGGAATTATAATGGTGGTTTGTTATTTTATATTCCCCAAATAAAAGCTGAAATTGAATGTTCATATTCACATCAAGTTTTCTAGAATTTAGGATAGATCAGAATTTTATCTTATCAATAATAATTAAGTTCAATGATTTTCTACGAGGTTAGATAAAAAAATATGTGGAATTTTTAAATTTTCCATGCTGTATAAGTCCAAATCTTACAATTTTTGTTGTGTTGGTACACTTGTCCCTAATGTATATTTACATTGGTAGCCATATTAGATTCTCAGTTTATTGTTGGCTTCCAAAAAAACTACATCTGTTTTCATATGGTAGGCGATTTTTAACTTATGGAAAAAATGGAACAATGAATTTGCATTAAATTTTGCTTTAAGAATGGAATAAAATGGAGCAACACATTGGAAATGTTGAATGTTACCTTTTTTAACAAGCGCCCTGGATATCCCATCACACCAATAACTGATGACAATGTCGAATCACTATCAGAGAGGTTGCTGATGATGTTGGCATATAGTTTGGCTCATGCCAAACAATTTTTTTTTGATTTTTTGGACATGAAATGTGTGGCAGTAAAATTATTTCCAAAATTGTTGAATTTCAACCAAAAGTAGTGCCGATAAACATTGCTCAGGAGTTGCTGAATGAAGTGAATGATGATCCAGAACTGCTCAAACAGGTCATAATTGTTGATGAAACATGGGTATGTGGGTATGACATAAACTAAGGCCCAATCCTCTCAATGGAAGTTTTCTGAAGAGTTAAGACTGAAAAATGCATGTCAATAAGTTATGGCAATTTAAGCATGATAATGCACCTGATTCTTCCTATTCCCAAAGCTGAAAAGAACCATGAAAGGATGATGTTTTGCCAACGTTGAAGAGATAAATACAGATTCTATAAAGGAGCTACATGCCATACTGAAAATTATGTTCCAGAAGTTCTTTGAAGATTGGAAAACGTGCTGGCACAAATGTACTATATCTTAAGGGGAATGAATACTTTGGGTGACAAAATCAGTAAGGAAAGCAGTGAAAATCAGTGATGAATAAATTTTACATTATTAAAAGATTTTAAGAGAAAAATTAAAATTCTGTATATTTTTTATCAAATCTTGTATAATCTGTTGTAACTGAAAAAAAAAATCATTCGGGACACAAGAATTGGACCATTAGAATTCTGATTTCAGATATGGATAGTATTTGTTAACACAAAAATTAATATTGGTAAATCTGCTGAACAAAAGTGTAATTTACAGATATTAAGTATCAGAAATGCAATCAAAAGTTAGCAGTAAAAATTAAACTTAGCATAAGAGAATTTAAATGGTTAAAGTTTGCTTAAATGAGAAACTGTACTGTCAGATACCAGCTGGTCTCAGGATTCAGGTAGTAATAAACATTTTTATCTGAAAAGAAAGGGAATTTATACATTGCATTTAGTGATAATAATTGTGGTACTTGGTACACTATAATTAACACACTTTCCAAAGAAATAGATAGCAGCTGAAAAGAACTGGTACTTGTTTAAACCAAAAAATAAAGCTTTCTTTTTCTTATAACAACAGCCATAAACCATTAAAAATAATTTCACATCAGTGGAACAGATGCAAAAAAAATAAGAAATTTGCCAAGGCAATATGAATATCAGCTGGTCTGTGATGTTGAATTTGCTGTAAAGTATAGTATATTGGATTTGAATATCCTTATTACAGATATATTTGGTAGTTGGAGTTAAATTAATGTCTAGAGTGGGTAAAAAAATCTTTGCAAAACCCTCAATAATATATACAGTCTTTTTCCATTTTTATTTTAGCCTCTGGGACCACTGTTAGGTATTGCTTCAGAGAATGAGAGATGAAATGGTAATTTTGTAGCATGTGAAAATGCCATGCCTGACCCCAGGTATTCCAGATTCAAACCTAGGACCTACGGATGAAAGGCTGAAACACTACCACCATTCATGCCATAGAGGCTGGCATTAATATATACAGTAGCATGCAAATCAATCTGAATACAGGGAATTTTTTGTTTATTGGCTATACTGCTTGATCTCATCCATTCTTTAAGGTGTTTGTAAAATGTGAGATTATTGTTGTTTGGTTATTAAGTAATTTTCATTTTATATATAGTGTTTTGTGAAAGTTTATTTCAAAATCATGTTTTTGTATTTATTGTTCTGTGTCTTGAATATATAATTAATGGATATAATTTCAAGAAAGCGTTCAAAAATTGTTTCTCTTTCTGAGCAAATCAGTATGACACAACAAGTACCTTCCAGTAAATGCTGTTTTAAAACGATTTAAAGAAACTGCTTTCTTTTCACCTCAAAGGAAAGGCAAAAATGGCTATAAAAGAAAAAAATACGCCGTTATAATAATGGTTATTAGTGAGAAAAAGTAACTTGATCCAAAACTATCTGCTGTAAACTAAATAATTAGCAGCCAGTGGAATAGATATACATATAACTGTAAGACACCGACTTCTTGAAGCTGGACGAAAAGCTTGTCAGCCAGCTATAAAGCAGCTTTTAATTCTAGTAATGTGCAAAAAAAAAAAAAAAAAAAAAAAGGTTCTTGTGGGCCAAAGCACATACTGACTGGAATAAAGAAGACTGGAAAAATGTTATGTTTTCCGACTAACCACATTTATTTTTATAGGGCTAAAGGGTTCCGTACATTAAAAAAGCATAATAAGATGAAAATACATCACCGGCTCATATCCAACAATCAAACATTCCAGAAAAAAGTTTTGGGGTTGTTTCATATTTGAAGGCCCTTGTTCATTATTTCCAGCTGATAGTAAGTTGAAAAGTGATGGATATATCAAGATTCTGAAGGAAATGGTTGCGGCACAACTTCAAAATAAATTACCAAAAGGCAATGGAGTGTTCCAACAAGATTTGGCAATATGCCATATGGCCAAAAGTAGAACAATTTTTCAAAAAACAAAAAACATTAAAGTACTCCTGCGGCCAGCAATTCCCCAGACTTAAATACAATTGAAAATCTTTGGGCAATAGTCAAAAAATGACTCGAAAATGAATTTTATCACAAAAACTGATTTCATTTAAGCAATAATATCAACATGGATTAAGAAATCAACAAAAAAATGTAGTGTACCCTTGTTGATCAATGCCAAATTGTGAACATGAAATGATTAAGAATAAAGGACATATTAATTAATAGATGTTCACAAATTATATGGGCAAGACAACACTTACAGCTGTTGGATTGCTCATGAGTGTGCGTTGGCAGGGGCCGGGGTAGTATTAGGGCTTGTGGTAGTTGTTGTGGCAGCAGGAGTGGTAGGAGTAGTAGCTGTGGAGGCTGATGGAGGTGGTCGTTCTTCTGATGCAGGAGATGGAGGAGCATCCTTCCTCGGAGGCATGCGCTCATTAATAGCATCAAGACCTTTAGCCTCTGCAAATGACGTGATCTTGTGGTTCGGAGAGAATCCTTGTAAAGCTGTGAATCAAAAATTATTTTACAATCAAATCTTATTTCATATATTTAAAGTAAATTTATAAAATATATATATATATATATAATATTATACACTAAAACAAAATAAAATTGAATAAGACAGTAAATTTTCTGGAATTTTTTAATATCATTAGTTTGATAACCTTCCAAAAAAAAACTGCCCATTTGACATCACTGTAGTTGGATGTTTTGCACCATCCTCTCAGGACTTTGTGTTTGATTATTCATATGAATGAAACTATTTTAATAAAGATTAATGTATTACTCGTAATGTCATTATTATCAAATTAAATAAAATCTAATTAAAAAAAATTCTATCTAACAGATCGGATATGGCTGTGTTAATGTTAATAGGGTTCTTTTTTAAATTTAGATGGATGAACAACAAAAGAAAACTAAAAAAAAAAGACCCATCTAGACTTAGAATACTTGAATGAGACTCACATCTCTTTAAGGATTTTCATTTCTGATAGTATGTGCTTGTAATCTTTGTTATATTCAAAACAATTTACACAAACATACCAAAAGTCTTAATGTACTAAAACTCTTCCAAAATGATATTTGACAAAGCAGGAAAAAGTGTTATTATTCATTGTCAAAGATTATAATTAAGACATAAGTCAGCATAGAGCAGTAGCGGTATATTATACATGTGTACTGTCTGTGTATTATACATGAGATGTGAAAAAATATTAAAAATATGACCTACTGACTGCCAGTAACTAACTTCTTCTCACTATTAATGCCTAATTTTGGCATTTTCAAATCATTAGTCTTCCAGATACTCATTTTTCTATAAGCAATATAAAATACAACATTCTTTAGGAACATTTTGAAGCAATTTAATAATACTAACATTTATAAATAACATGTAGGATTTTATAAATAGCATATTTATTTGTATTATATAAATTTTCTCCTGAACTTATAATCTGATTGAAACTAACATTTCGATAAAAATTGTATTTCTGATATATAATTTAGTTGTAACGTAAGTAAATTTTTAATTGCCTATATTATATTTGTAAAGAAAAGTAAAATTTATTATAAACATATAACAATGTAAAATAGGTTGTGAGTAATTTATAATATCATAAAATATGAAAATTAAATCTAGTAAGAGATACAATTAAGACATCAGACGTCAGCGCTGATCGGCTGCTATGTATTACACAAGTACAGTCTTTATATTATTCATGTAGTCTTTATATTATTCATCTACTGTGCCAGGCAGGATTGAATATGTAGTATTTTCTAAATCATAATGAATATTTTACAACAAAATATGAAAAAAAATATGTATGTATTTTAAGATTATTCGAGATAAGATATAAAATGGAAAAATATATCTATGTATCAGATACCAAAAAAATATAGCAATGAAGTGACAAGAAAATTACCATTTTTTAGAGATGTCTTCCCTCCAGATAGGGCACCAAGAGGTAATGATCCAGTCGGGGTGAGACCTTTTAACTGTAGTACACTTTCGCTCTCTTCTCTGAAACAATTGAAAAATCAGTTTAATATTTAACAAACATTCAGAGTACAATATATAAATTAAAAAAAAAAAATCTTTACATATAAATTGAAATCTGAACTAGGTTTATTTAGTAAAGGTAATTTAAACGTACTTGAATAGTAGTACTTTTTAAACGAATTTGAATACTAGATCGTGTATACCAGTGTTCTTTGGTGGTTCAGTTTCAATTAACCACACATTTCAGGTACGGTCGACCTGTGACTGGATAAGACTACATTTACAATCATACATATCATCCTCATTCATCCTCTGATGCCTTAAGGTCGTTTCGGAGGCTAAACATAAATAGAAATAAGTCTATCTAGAATGTTAAGAACATTTAATAAATCATAAATTCTTCTATATTATCAATTTGAACTTTATATATATATATTTTTTTTAAACTTTTTCTTTAGATGATTTTAAATATATATTTATTAAGTAAATGAAATTTGATGTAACTGTACTCGATTTATAATGGAATTACACAATAACATTTTTAAATTGTAGTGTTGTGTACTGTAGTTATAACTGACATTTATAAAGAAATAGTTAATGTATTAACTTTCAACTCATTCTGTTTTTTTAACTGGTCTAAAATATCAATTTTCTAAAAGTCAGACCTCACCATTAGCAGATTTTATTTTACAAAATAAAATACACGTATATGGGTTATATATTGTTATGTAAACAACACATTTATGATTTATATTACAACCCATTTCAATAACACTATGATTATTTGAAAACTGAGCAGTATTTTTTAATACAGCTGCAATTTTAACAAATTAATTTATATTTTTATTAACATACACAATAGCCAAACTTATTTTATTCAGGATATACAAACTGTACCTTAAATAACACATTAAATTAAAATCAGTTACTGTAATCAGGGTCACAATGTTGTTACTGATCTATTGTGTCAGTTTATGTTAATTTATAAACATTACTCCAGGACTCTAAAAGTTTTACTATTAAACAGTTTAGTGTTACAGAAATTTAGCACATAAAAATCAGTTATTAATCTATTTATTTACTCCAGAACAAAAGGCTGATGCCTTATTACAGTTTCTTCATGTTGGATGAATATTGTAGAAAATAAAAAAATGTCATGACTTACTAGGATTTAAACTCAAAACCTTCCAGATGAAAGGTAGAGGTGTTGCCATTTCATCAAAGAGGTAGGTTGACAGAGTATTATATTCATTTATTTATATTATGGTGGGCATTACACTGATCTATTTATCAAATGAAAATGAGTTTTATCTTTTACTTTTACATATTTGATGTTACTGCATTTAGCAATTATTGTTTTTAATTATTTTTTGTCTTAATTACAATATTCATTTTTCAATACTGATTACTTATTCTGGGTATGCCTAATGTTTTATCATTCTCAGTTTTTTGTATTACAATGTTCTGAAGAATAAATTATCTGCGATCAATGTATTATTACATAATCCAGTATGGAGCAGATAATAAAGGGCATACATAATTTTGAGAACTTAGAAGACAGTTTATCTCAGAGTACTATTTTTATGAATAACGACCTGACATCAAGTCAAGTAATCTTAATATTAGTATAGAATAGAATTAATTATATAAGCATTAATAACTAAACATAAAAATTTTTATGAGTTATTTATAATTAATCTTTATCAAGCAGCTTTCAACTCGGCGGGGTGACATATAGAGAAAATTAAATGAATACATTGAATATGATTTCAACAATCTATATTTCAAATGTAATTCACTTTTTTAATTATTAGAATGTGCATCATTTACTTTTCTTATGAGTAATGAAACAAGAAACATGATTGTGTACTATTATAGCATTAAAACATTTTTTGTATCGAATACTTGCATGTTTAAAATGTACACTCAAATACGTCTGTAAACAGGCAGGTGGTGTAATGGTACAGGTTAAAGATATTAAAAAAAAAGTAAAATGATGAAATCTCAAAGTTAATACCCACTTTACATATATCATAGTTAGTTTGAAGAGCAGAAAAAAAATCTTGTCACATTTATATATTATTCATAATTCTTAAATTTATACTACTGTTAACATATATTATTGTCAACATATATTTATACTGTAAAAAATAGATTAAATAAGGTAAAACTGACAAAACATTATATCAGTGAATGGCATTTTATAAGGAATTCAGATTCAATGTATTACATAGAAATAAGTTTAACTAATACTTGAGAAAAACAGTAAAAATACATATTACTTCTGTTCTTTAAACATTCCATTTCTTGAGTACCTTTTCACAATGTTTAAAGTGTGTAAAAAGTATCCTTTTATAGGGAATAAAATGAAAACTGGTGATAATGTCTGGTAAATTAATCTGTTTGACACAAAAAATTTAATTCAAGTTATTTTATTTAGGTTTCATAATGGTTGGTTATTAAAAAAAATTACAGTGTTAAAATAGGTATTAAGAAGGAAGTAGCTCATCATCTGTCCTTCTTAATATTGACTTGATATAACATTGACAATATTATAAGATAAAGGAAAGAGATTATTTGCTATGGTTTAGTGCTCAAACCAGGATCTACAACTTAAAATACATTAACTTTTGCAGATAATCAAATTATCACACAGCCCTCAGAAAATTCAATTCAATTCAGACGTTATGATGTTTTATATGCGTAACTATTGCACTTTTTAAATTTATACAAATAAAATCAAAATTATGGTCTTCTAGGGTAACGATACAATAAGATCTAAAGAAGTTTTAAGGAATGAGTCTACTGAACAGATATCCAATCTGAAATATTCAGGTTGTGATATCAGCTTTGAATTAGATAAGGATGTGAGAGATAAAGCTTAGAAATCTCATAGTAACTGTGGAATAATCAGGAGATCTCTCCAAAATAAAGTGAGAAAGGAAACAATGATGAAGTTGTATTAACTGATAACCATTTCAATAGTTATGTATAGTAATGAAGTTTAGGTAGATCAGATGAGAACAAAATCTAAAGTACAGGCAAAAGAGATGCAGTTCTTTAGATCCATGAGGCTAAGCTAGATGTGACCACTTGAGTAATGATAAAATCACAAATAAATTAAATGTATTTTCTTTGAACAAGTGAACTGTACACAACAAGGAGATTTGGAACTTTTCTATTAAAACAGTGCCACTCTGAATTTTGATTTTTAAATTTCTAGTTCAATATTATAAGCACCTCTAAGGTATATATTTATTATCCTGCAAGTGACCTTTGGTATTTATTATAAAATGAAATTCATTTGTTTTTGATATCGAAAAATTAAAAAACTTTCTGTAACTTGCAGTCCTGTCACAATGTTAATACAGGACTGAAATCTTTCCATTGTAACAGCACCAGTTATTGAACGATGCGACAGCAATGAATAATGTATATAATACATTAAATTCATTCACATGATTATTATAGTTATTTTGAGAATCGAGAGGAAAGATTTACTAAATCAAACCGTTGGGGTACATACATAATAAATGAGATGGAGAAAGCTGTATTTACTCACTTCAAATTGAATACAATTACAATTCTGTAGATCCTGATACAGGTAGTCACACCAAATTGATCAAAAGGATATGAGGGACTGCTAAATGATGCAAAGAAGATATCAATGAACCATGCGATATCACATGAAATATTTATTTGCTGAATTCATGTGGCGTCATCATTGGAATCACCCTTTCTAAGGAATACTGACTATAAAAGATTATCTAAAGTGAATATCTAACTACCTGATTAAGTTCATGTTTTTCTTAAACAGAAAATATGTATGTTAGAGTGAGTGTAAAAATAATTATTAAATCCACAAGCTTAACCTTTCTTCAGTTTATTATTTACAAACTTTAAGAAAGTTAGGTCAGGTATTGTAGGTGTGAAATATAACAAAAGAAATTGAACGTCACAAAACTGAGTATGGGACCATTGAAATGGAATAGTAACAGGTTCACATTTCCATTATGATAGAGCCATATTAATTTCCAAAAATTTCTTAGTCTTTTAAGTTTTACAAAATGAAAACAGACAGATTTCAGAGTAAAATGTAGGGAAACATGCATCTCAAATTGACTAATAATATTAATCCTGAATAACATAAAAAGGCCAAAATTTGAAGTGGTGACTTTATAATGGAAAAGGATCAGAGATTTAACTTCAACAACTTCTGGACCTGCTGATGATAGTTTAGAAAAGCAAACCGTACAGTACATACCACAATGAAGAAGTACTGGATGACCTACTTCTGTTGATGTAAAGACTGAGACTAATGATACTGAATATCGATAACCGAATTATACCATTACCAACAGCTTTTTATGGGCTTGACAGAAAGACATTTTCATGCAAAACTACTGCTCCATTCAAAAGATGTTGAATTTAAAAAACTAACCCGTGAATACAAACATGCTAATCTAAATCAACATTTTTTATTACATTTAACGCTTGTAGATTACGAATGTTGTTCAATTTAGCTGACAGTTATTTCATGAATCACAATACTTGCATTTCCTTTAAAACATGTATGTCAACAAATGAGTACCTGTCCTACTGAATTACCATATCAACATTCCTGTAAAACCAATAAAAGCTGCATTTGAAGACTATTAAGTTAAATTACTAAAATTACTTATTTTTTAAATCTTAAAAAAATAAATAAATAAATAAAATGGATAATTTTACTCACTATTTTGATTTTTAAATTCTACTAAGTTATATGAAAATAATCAACATAAAAATTTTATCCTAATCAGTTTTATTTTTTAAAAAGCCTTTTTTTAAATTGATAAATTAATTATTCAATACTAGAAATGAATCCGTTCTCTAATGAAAGTAGTTAAGTTTTGCCCTTAAAAATAATATCAAAATATAAGTTTTATATAAAGTTATAATTAAAGAAATGAAAGTCAACAATTGAATGAAAAAGTATTTCTGTGTATATTAATTAATTTTTGTTGACTGCAAAGTAGATACTTTAGGGCGATGTAAAACTGAAAACATTTCAAATAATGAATAAAAATATTAAGAAATCCTTTGTTAATACGAATAGTTTATTTTATTTTCATTATTAGCTATAAGAAAGTCAAAATGCAAAAAATAAAAAACACACCATCCAACTACAATTCAAAACCCAACTCTAAGACAGCAAACCAATTATTTTATTTGTTGTACTTCAAACTAATAATTAGTAAAAAAAAGGTTTGTGGCAGTTACCTTTTAGAGAGGAACTTAGTAACTCTTCAAAATTATGACATGTGCAGAACACGTTTTTTCTGTTATTAACTCTGTTTTCACATTATAATGTTTCTCAAATTCAAATGTTTATTTAACTGAAACAATTCTGATGGGAATAATGATAACCATATCTTCCTGTTGACACTGGATTCATTTTTTTTTCTTCAATTTTTGTCTCGGTTTAGGGTCCGGTAATTACATATATGGTATATAATATCCATGTTTAAACATTTAAAAAAATACCTTTGGATGCTTGCAGCAATAGTAAATAAATTATTTTTTGTGGTTGTATATAGGATACTAGCTTATAACAGATGAGGCTTACTTGCTGTTTGATCCCCATACCTTTAATAAATGAAATGAATCCTGTCACTAATGATAAAATGCTATTCATTAATATAATATTAAGTTACATTTTACCTTGTTTAATCTTCTTTTAATGAAATAAATTTGCATTGACAATAATATATTTAAAAAAATGTTTTAATAAATGTTTCAGAGGTTAGAACGAAACAAGTGTTAATTCTTCATATCTAAGGAGCCAACCCCTCAACATAAGAATCTAGATTTATAGTGAAATTTAATTTAATGAAGATTCACTCATATTTTTGTTAATTCTTCATATCTAAGGAGCCAACCCCTCAACATAAGAATCTAGATTTATAGTGAAATTTAATTTAATGAAGATTCACTCATATTTTTGTTACACATTTTTCTAAGAGATCATATTAGTTGCCTCCTATCTTAATTTTTAAATGGGCTGTAATTAATTTTCTAAAATAACATTATTTCAATGTTCAGATTTCTAAGAAATGTGCACTTTATATTGACACATCTGTCAGCAAGTTAAAACCGCTAAGAATCTTTTTGAAACCTTCCTTCATAATCTTTTCCTTACCATTTATAATTAAACTTATTAAACTAATATCGTGCCATAAGAGTTAAAATAGCGGTACAGTACAAAAAGATTCTTATTACTGCTGAGAGTCAAAATAATATTTTTTTTTGAAAATGGCTGCCATAATATATCTGATCATGGAGATTTTTATTTAAAATAATTGAATAAATGAATTTGTTAAATGACTGTTTGAACAAATTAAATGGCTCTGTTTTTAAATATAGTTTAACAATACCTTTTTAATATAATCTCTTAACAGAAGTTAATGGGACACTGAAACTGCATAATTGAAAAAGAGGCAAATAGTGGTACATTTTACACATGATAATTTCCATAATTTCTACAAGTTTTCTTCAAATAAATTGAAACTAAAAACAAAATAAGATACAGTAAAATTTTAAAATTGTATAAAACTCATTTTTCCCCCATCAACTCCTAGAAAGCAACCTTTTCTTTATGATATATATATAAATTACACTAGAGAGACCTATGTACATACCTCTCCTGTGTGTTTGCCTAGCGTACTTGAAACAACAGACATGTTGGGATTTGATGGAAGCCTATCATGATAAGAGTAGAATCCATGCATAGCTGTACCGGTACAGGGTTTTAGCCTCTACTTCAGCTAAGCATGAGACCTCCATTGATTGACTGGTAACTAACATTACCAGTCAATTAGATTTGACTACGATATAATATATCCCACATTTGCATGACAGATAGGGGAGACTGTGAGAAGTCCAAAATTCTACAACTAACACAGGTTTTTAATCCATTATGTCTTTAGCATAATAGACATCACAGAATTATGGCTTTAAAGGGTGGTGGGGGATGAAGAGATGAACATTATTTATATATTTATAAATAATACTAAGCTGTCTATGTTAGACAACTCTGGTAAATGTTTTCATTCAATTTCCTCTTACATGCCTTTCTAGCCATGGTGAAAAAGAGGAGACCTAAGTGCAGTTACCCAGGAAGGATTCAACACAGATTATTTTATTTAGTCATTAAGTATCCGGAAGCCGAGTGGCCAAATTAAATCGTTTTGATATGGAAAAAAGAATAACTGTACGTACTGTTAACAGTACTACTGTCTCGGCATTTTGTGTGGAGGTCCTGGGTTCAAATCCCGATCACGCACGGCATCTTTTCATATGCTACCAATTTCCTCTGGGTAAATGAATATAGCTGTTGATGCCTGCTCCTTTAAAACAAATCAGAGTACTGTAAACCAGAGTACTGTTAAAAATACAAGAAAAAAGATATAGATTTATTCATTGAAACATTCAATGATGATCCAAGATTACTTAAAAATGAAGAAATTTCAGGAATGATTTGTGATAAATGAAGCTTTTTTATTATATTTATAGCTACAAGATAAAAACCCTGCATCACTGAAGGGCACTCTATAACATCTACTAGTACTGCAGTAACAAGGAAAAGAAGCAAGCGATTAACCAGCTGACTACATGTAATTCAGTTAGTTTACAGAGTTCCAGTAAACAGACTGTGCATTTGAGTGAGTGTTTAGGCAGCTGATTCACAAGCATCTCCTGTAAATCCTGATACGTATAGAAGAAACTATGCGATGTTAATATTTAGTAACCACTTGCTATTTTACAAAAATTATACGTATATTTTAAATTTAAATAAGTTAAGACTTGTTAAATGATCAATAAATATTTCTTACCTTGTTCCGCATATTTGATAACCCAAGAGTATTTTATTCATTAAAACTGTTTATTGTTACGTAGTTTCTTTGAGACTTTAAGAGTTATGAAATTGTCAATTATCTACTTAAGTTCGACATTATTTTAAATTAAATTTCTATAATAATAAACAAAAATATATTCAATTTTGTTTTTGTCATCTGACTGCGAGAAATCTATAGTGCTATCGGTATTAGGAGATACAATGAGAGGCTCAATTTTGTTTTCTATTATATTATCAAATTCCCAATAATTTGGTTCAGCAGTATCCGTTACATGTTTTATACAGTTTTTCCATTCCTGTTGGCCTTTTTATTGATGGCTTATAAGCATAAATTTTAACATAAGATATTTTAAAAGTATTATTTAGTGATGCTATGCAACTTTTGATTTGTCCCCAAATTAACACAATTAGGTTGAGATCACAATGATAGGGAGGATCACAATCACAGGGTGGTATGGTTTTACCACTGGATATTGTTAATTCATCAATTTTATACAATAAAATTACTTTTAATACATGAAACCTTTTGCAATAATTGGAGCTTAAGTTCATCCTCTTTAAAAATAACTCCTTTTGAACTAAGCCACAAACTTTGACATTCTTTTTCCAAGACACGGCTAGAATTTTTTCCTTTTTATATAAAAGATAAAAGGTGTTGTCTAACACAATAACTGAATTATCTTTTAACCATTTCTCAAAAAACTTGCTGTTCATCTCATTATGATACTCTCCTGTAGAGATAGGTTAAAAAATCCAATTCAAAAATTTAGAATAGAGAAATTAGATTTAGATTCAAAAATGTAATTATGAGACACCTACCTTTACCTGATGGAGTCTTATTACTTGAAAAGCCACGCAGGAAGGCTTCTTTTAACGAATTCTCAGCTTTATCTTTCCATATAAACTTTTTCATGTGGCCTTTGTTGATCCAAGTTTCATCCATATAACAACATATTCTACGATATTTGCCTGATTTTATTTATTTCAGTGAGGTCATGTCTTTGTCATATAATGATATCATCCCTGTCAATTAATGCACATTCCTGGCCATTTTTTTCATGTATAAAATTCAAATACGTTTTAACAATTTATAAAAAGTTGTTTTTCAGAAATCTGGTACATTGTTATCGTCATTTACGACTTGTAACACTTTGTCTACTGTAAGCAATTCGTTTCGAAAATAAAATTTCAGTACTTTTTTATGAATCGTATATTGATCGAAATCGTCAACTTTTTCTTCAATTGATCGGCGGGTTTGTTTTGTTTTCATAAGAAACCATAATTCATTAGTAGATTTATATTTGTGAATCATAGTACACTGAAGCAGTACAACTTCTAATTATGTTATTAATTTTATTAATGACATCCGAAATCAAAGCCGTTGGATTACTCTGTAATTCGCTTTTGTAAGCATTTGAAATGATGTATTTTTCTGCACGACAAGGCTTTTTTCACCGCCAATTTTTCTGAGGGGATAACTCAATTTGTATAAGCACAAATCTAGAAATACACTACTCTCACATTCACATAAAAAAATTACATTATATTAACTTTAAATAACATTAGAGTAAATAAATAAATAACAGAAACACAAAAATTGAACACAAGAATGATCATATGAAAAGATCAAGGGTTCTAATAGAACTGAGAAGAAATGACTGCTGTATGACTAATTATGGTGATAAATATGTGTATAATGATTATAATGTTGTGTATAGATATGACCATGTTGTGAATAGGCACTGATACGTAGGTTGTGACTCAGCAGAATCATGATGAACTTACGCATATAAATGCAATGTTTGTTTATACTTCACTCTATAAGATAACTGAATACAGTATAGAATGTTTATAACTGGTTCTTATTTCTTTTATCAAATTATTAAATAAGATTTTTTCCAGAAGCTTACTTAAAGGACTACACATAATATTTAAAAATATAAATATAATAACAAAATTATAATTTTAAAGAAGTTTTGTAATAAAATGCTAACCTTAATACAGAGAATACTCTAGCCATTTTGCCAATAGCACGGATTTTGTTTCTAATAACTTCTTTACGAAGATTTGCTGCTGCTCCTGCAACAATGAATAACAAAAATAAATTTTATGATTTTATTCAATTAAAGAACACAAAAACAATACAAACAAGAACAGTATGTCTGATAAAAAATTAATGACATTATCGCTTTTATTTAAAAAATATTATCCACAAATTCTTTTTAAGTAGTAATAGTTCATCATATTAACATACATTTAATACTTGAGATTATAATGTACTATTTCCCCTTCAAAAGAAAACTTTTTTTTGTTTTTTAAATGTCAAATTCTAATTTTATTCAATATTAAAGAACACTTAAAAGAATATTTTAAGAACATCACGTTTGTAGATAGAATTAATTTACTAGGATCAATGAAGTTCAAATGATTATGAATGTACCAATTTAGATATTGAAAATGACCTCTGTCTCAATAATACTGTAAGAATATGCCTTAAAACATAATTATTAAATCCCATTATACACAAACAATGCAAATTAAATTAGTTATTTATTAGTAAATGAATATATGGGAAAATTTAAAAGACAAAAATGAAATTACAACTCTATAAAACATTAAATCCTATATGAAATTTGCAAATCAATACATAACAAGAAAATATTAACTTTTCAAAGATCAACTTACTGAAAGACCTGAAAGAATATATAGTTTTTATGGACTTGAAAAAAAAAGTCATAGATCTTTTCCATGGCAGTATTTTATCAGCAAATTATAAAGAAACAATTTTTTTAAAGGTATATTTAATTATTAGACACTTATATTTTAAAAACTAGCTGCACATATTTGTAATAAATACATATATTCTGAGTTCAAAGAGTAATGTCAACGTTTCAGAGGTTTGTTTTTTATAAGTGTCTTAAGGATCAGCGTTAAAATATACACACAAAAAAAAGATATCTTCTTTTTTGTGGTTTTCTAGGCATTCTACATTAATAAAAGCTTATAATTACAGCCATTTCTTTAGGCCTTTAATTAAGTCCCTTCTTATTTATTTTTGCAATATCAGTATTCATTTCATTTAGTGAAAGAAACTCTAACTGAATCTATGCGGATGATGAGATGCGTAAATCCCAGGATAGTGACTACACAGGCCTAATAAAGCCTGTAACCAATTTCATTTCAGTGGGAGATCGGTAATACACTATTATAACAGCACACAAGTCAAAGTAGGAAATTGCTATAATCTCATATTCTGATTTCTGTGTCAGAAGTTGTGAGTAATCACTAATGAATGAATGTATGCTAAATTCAGCAAATTATTGAAAATAAAGCAATTAACAAAAGCTTGAAAAAATATCATGGCATCACAGGTCTTAGCAAAATAGAAATTGTATTAAAAAAAATAAAAGGGCACAGCAGATATTTCTGGACTTTATATTACTTAAACTATATACAACAATGTCTCCAATATATACAATGCATTCAAACTTTGGAACACATAACAATAATTTTGAAGGTATTGTAGAGTTATCCTTCGTAACGGAGGATTGTTTTCAGGTACGTTTACTTCATGCAAGTCTTGAGATGTCTGTGAATATCCACAGGAAAAGCCATGGGTTCTTGGGTGTATATGTGACCTATAGACACTTACTCAGAACGTGTAATAGATGCAGAAATTTTGAGTGTATGTTGTCAGTCAGTTGTTTACACACATTCAGTGTGTTTTAAACAATTTATTTATTGCAACTTGGATGAAATCTGCACAACCTCGATCCTGCTAATAATTCATGAAAAGAAACTAGCAAACAACAATAATTTTTTTAAAAATTTTGAGCATTTTATAACAAAGTTCAAAAACAAGGAATATATACTAATTTATCGCCAAATCCTTATTATGACAAGAGTAAAAAAATCTTACAACAGAAACCAACAGTCAAATACATGATACATGCTTATTAAATTTAATACTGAAAATCATTATAATAATACTACTATAAATAATTTTATCTGTAACAGAACTGTTAGTTAAGTAACTCACCGCAACATCATTAGAGTAATTGAGTACAGAGAGATAGTCATCACAGAAGTCCATGGAAATAAAATGAAAAAGAAAAACAGAAAAAAACAAAATATATAAAAAGGAATAAAAAACAGTGTGCAGGAAATATATAATAATAAATATATATAATATATGCATAAATATAGAGAGTACAAATGAAACAGTACGTGTAGTATAGTGAAAAATTAAAAATAAGCATTATAAATTAAATTTACAAAAGTAATTAAATACTAAATTAAATTTATTATATTCAAAAACTTAAACAAGAAAATAGAGAAAGTGTGGAAGATAAGAAAATTTAATAAAATGAGAATAAGGTGTTTTATATATAGTGACTAATACTAAAAAATTAAGAATTATTCCACATTCTTGAATAGTGCAATAAATTCAATAGTATAATAACTGAAAAGACAAGCACAATGTGTGATAAGATTTACTAAAGATTACTATTTTTAAAAAAAAAAAAAAAAAAAAAAAAGTAAAAAAATAATAAAAATATGTTTTAAATATTCTATTTCTATATAAATAATCTCTATGTTTATAGTTTAAATTAAAATAAAATCAATTACAATAAGCTGCTTCAAAACTGTACTACTTAAATAAATACATCCCTACCTTCTTTTACTAATTATCCTTAATTTATTACATTTAGGTAATTATTTTAAAATTCTCAGCATCCTTAGCCCCGTACAGTTTAATCACTGTATTTAGATGTTAAATAAATTGTACAACTTCTGTTGTAAATGATGAGGTACTTAATACGTGTAAGTAATAGTTTAATAATAATAATAAAATTCCTTTGCAAGAAAAATTTGGATGGGAGGAAGGCTATACCCGACTTAAAAGAAAACTAGAGTGTTTTAATTTTATTCTAACTAAAATATTATTATAACAATTGTTGGAGAATATTTTATTTACTTAATAACAATTTTGTAAAATTTAATAATTTTGTTGTACACTTTATTTTTTTATTTTTACTTTGAAAGTAAGAGATGTGAGCAGTATGTTTGTGTTTTATTAAGAGCTATAAGTTAACATCATTGCATCATGCTATAGAGTAAAGTGCTCTTTATTCTGTACTGCAATGAAAACATGACAATCTACTTTGCTGATCTATCTACCATTGTCGAGTTACATATAAACATTAAAACTATTCCACTGACTAATAACACTTTTGTTCAGATATAATAAAAATAATTCAATTGGGTGACAAAAGTTTTAAAAAAATTTAAGACATTTAAAAGATTTTAAAAATTAAACAAGTTAATCTGTTTCAACTTTTTAATCCTACATGACTTAAATAAGAATTTTAAGACTTACCATGTCATAAGCTCTCTAAATTAGCCTGGGTATTTCAGATTATAAAAGAAGTCTGTTAATACACTATTATGTAACAGCAGAATTATTTTTAAAATTACAGACAACCACGAAGAATATATCCACCAGAATTTCAAGAAACATCTAGGTGCATTTTGATTAATCATCACTCAAAACAAATAAACTAAGATGTCACAGAGCTTTTTTTAAACGCTATACTATATCAAATCATTTTGAAATTTCTGGCCTAACTTTTTCAATACAGTTTAAAATACTTTTCCACTCAAAAGAAATCTTTACGCTACTACAAAATCTTTATGTTATGAAATCTTTACAAAACAGAGCCCATGTTTTGAATACATTATGAACACGTATAATAAATATGATTTTTTTCAATTACACTTTTAATTTGATTTTTCTGTTTACTTTTATATTTTCATATATGACATGTTTCCTAAAAAGATAAGTAATCAATAATCAGATCTTATCAATAATCAGTAATTTCTTCTTCTGTAAAAGCCATATGCAATTTATATCACAAAAATTACAAATTATATCCTTCAATAAAAATGACTATATGAACATCACCAGTAAGCTACAAAATTTTCTTCATAACAATTAATCCGATTAGTGATGCGCATTCATTCATGATATTCAGATACTTGTTAAAAGTAAATGGAGTTTTTATTGAACAGTATTCTCTTACTTTGTTTGATATGCGGAGGTAGACAGAAACATCTTTTCTAAAAATAAATTACATTACATTTTAAATGACTTTATAAATACAGGGTCATTCACGGGAACCGGATGTTTTTAAAATAATCATAAAAAATTTAATATTTACTTTAAAAAAGTTTTATTGGTACTGAAACACTTGTTAAATCAAAGCATTTGTTACTTACTCATGAATTATGTCCGGCAAGTGATGTCCATTTTGGGCAATACATTGTTGTAGCCTTTCATGGTAACTGGCCTCAATTCTTTGCAACATGTCTCCATCAATATGGGTGACGTGAAGACGAATTGCGATCTTTAGGTCCTCCAATGTTTGCGGTTTATTGCCGTACACACGCGATTTCAGAAACCCCCACGGAAAAAATCACAACTACTCAAGTCGGGGGACCGAGGGGTCCAAGGAATGTCGCCGAATCTGGAAACGATCCGTCCCAGAAACCAGTTACGGAGAACAGCCATCGTTGCCCTCGCTGTAGCTCCATCCTGCTGGAATAACACATTTTGAAAATCGATTCCCCGGTTTCGTAACTCAGGGATGAAAAACCTATTCAACATCGCAATGTAACGATCAGCTGTTACAGTGATGGCAGCGTCATTTTCTTCAAAAAAATATGGTCCAATAACACCGACCTTTCCTATCGCACACCAGACACCTTTGGGCTACGAAGTGGTCTCTTGTGAAGCTGATGTGGGTTTCTTTCTGCCCAATACCGGCAATTCTGTTTGTTGACGAAGCCATTCAGATAAAAATGGGCTTCGTCACTCATTAACAATAACAAATTTTCATTTTTTTCAAAAACTGTAAGCATTTGTCGACAAAATTGTAATCGCTGCGTGAAATCTTGCTCGTCTAACTGCTGCACGACGGCTATCTTGTAAGGATGGAAATGCAGGTCTTACCAGGTCTTATGCAGAATTCGTCTTACCGTACTTGTGCTCATTTGAAACGCTGCTGAATGCCTCTGAATAGAGCGGTGTGGGCTTCTGACAATGGCTTCCCTTACTCGTTCGATGTTTTCCGGAGTGCTAGCAGTTCGTCGGGGACCCGGTGGTTTTTTCTTCAATATTGAACCACTTGTTCGAAGGTTGTTTACCCATCGCAATATCGTGTTACGAGAAGGGACACTTGCATTATGATGGATATTAAACTGACGGCGGAAATCTCGCTGAACAGCAGTTACGGATTCGTCATTTCGCACAAAACTGTCATACGCGTACAGTCGTTGGTCTAGCGTCCACGGCTCCATCTCAACGACTAAAATGTAAATGCTATGAACAAAGTAAACGTCAGACACCAGCCACGTGCCCTTCGCACCACGAACGTCCTAGTACAACCCACTTCAAAAACATTCGGTTCCCGTGAATGACCATGTACAATGTTTAAATTAATTACAAAAATTTACTTCATTTAAAATAACATACTTCACCGAGAGGCAATGTTCATGTAATTAATGTACAGTTATAGATTTAATCAGGATTTCTTAATGTTTATTCAGAAACAAAATGTCAAAGATGAGAAGGCATTTGGAAAAAAATTATTAAGATTAAAATACAATCTGTCGAAACTTCATGCTAAATTTAATTAAGGAAGCAACATAACTGTAAGTAAAAAGTTCTTGTTTCAGGTAGAAAAATATAAATTAATGTCTCTTAACTATGACAGAGACTGCTTGAAGGTGAGAAGCCAACAACAATTACAAGATGATACTGCATAGTGATACTGCTGAGGTGATTATAGTTTCATTCCCTTGAGGAAGCTAATTTTGTATTAAAAAAAATCATTGAATATACATACTAAAAATAAAAAATTATTAAAATACATCCCAATATTTTACTGTAAGTGTAAATATCTGTTTTCCATTGACCAGAAACATAAAAAAAATACTGGGTGTACAAAGGCAACAAGAAAGCAATGTTTTGGTATAACTAGCAGAATTACATTACTGATATTTAGCGATTTAATAGGTGTAATTATACAACTATAAAACAGTACAAGTAGTAATATAAAATGAAAATCACAAATACTTCAAAGTTGTTAATAAACAAAAAAAAAAAAAACAACAATATCTTTAAAACACTACATACACTGATTTAAGTATTAAAATATCTGTTTGTTAACAATACACATTGAAATGTTTTAGATACTTTATGATATTAAACCAGAAAAATATTACAATGAGTTCAGTGTATTCAAATCTTTAAATAAAATATTTTTAATAATATAATAGTCAGAATAGAAAAAATATGATATTTTTAACACATAACCGCAAAATGAACTTCCCAGTAACTGGGAGATGATTTTTTGAAGAACCTTTATTAAAGAAAAAGGACACGTACAATACTGGTAATGTTGTCTTTTAAAGTTTAAAACTGAAATTGTTTTATTAAAATATTAATAACAAAATTTTACAAAAAAAAATTGTACATGCCAAGCAACACAGCTAGTGTAAGTTTTGGGAAGGAAGAGAAAGTGGTGACTATTTTTGAGTAGAATGACCAAATAAATGTAAATTAAAAATATTTGTATTTGGAATTACATTTTATATTGGTGAGAAACTATACTACATCAGTTGTTATGTATCATGGATGGTGCTACAATTAAGCTTACACAGCTGCATAGCATATCATCTTGTAATTTTTGTTGTGCTTCTCAACCTGCAAGCAATGTTTATCATAATTAAGAGCTATTATTAATTTATTTTTTCTTACCTGAAACAAGAACTTTTTACCTATAGTTATGTTGCTAACTTAATTAAATTTAACATGAAGTTTAAACCAACTGGATTTTAATCTAATAATTTTTGCAAAATGCCTTCTCATCTTTCATACTTTATTCTGAATAAACATCATTAAAATAACCTGATTAAATCTATAACTGTACATTACATGAATATTGACTCTTGGTGTAATACATGATTTTAAATTAAATAAATTTTTGTAATTAATCTAAACATTGTATTTAAACATTGCATTTAAAATTAAATATTGTAAAATTTAAAAAAACCAAAAGAAAAATTTAAACTGGAGTGAATTTGGAATTCAAATTAATTAATCTTTTATTAATTTACCGTACTGGTTAAATGCTGATCTTCCAAACAGTGAGGAAATGAGTATAACTCGGATACTAAGAGAAATAACATATCTGTATGTTACAATAAACTTAAACATACATGTTTCAATGAGTTATTGACCTAGAGAGGATTTCAGATGCAGTCAAAAGCTGGTACAAGGCAGTGGTGGGGAACTGATGCCGAACAGAATTCACCACTAAATGCAGCTTAATGTTTATTAATTTTGTTATGAAGACAGAGATTTCTGCAGCAATGGTTGGTCAACTCTGCCAGCAAATCCTACCTCCACAAGTCCAAGATTTCATCTCTGACAACATGGGTTGTTGTTATGTAGACAGAAACCAAAGCCCACCAAGGGCTAAAGGGCAACAATAATCAACTTGTTTCAATGAGTAATAAAATTGTACTATTCTGAACAATAAACTGATCGTATAAATCATATTAAAGCTAATTACTATGACATTTGCTGAACAATTATTACATGATTCTGTAATTCACACCATACATTTAAAAATAAAACAGCAATTGTAATGTAGAACTTATGAAGACAGCGAATACACGGTTTAGCTGAATTCCATTAATGTAGTACCTGCAGTATATTCATATATGGACTTCTGATCCTAATTAATATCATTCTCTGAGATTAATTGGCCATTTACCAGCTGTTCGAGACTAACTGTTGTGTCAATTTTGTTACTCACTTAAGTACTCAAACTTAACAATAAAGAATGGTTTATTTTCTTTAAAAATAGCTTACACGTTTCACTATGAAAGCTATAATGTCTGATAAACTACCCAACTACCATTTACTACCCAATTAAAATTAAAAATGATCCGCTGATACAATTCCACATACAACAAAAATTATTTACTGTATATAAATATGTAATAGTAAAATTAAGCAATAAATAAGACATGTGTATTCTAACATTACTTTCTAAATATTTAAATATACACATGTAACATAAATAGTTCCTTTAAAATGATACAACTGGATATCTTACAAGAATGCATTGTTCTCACAAGAAAGCTTCAATGAGAGAATGTCAAGAAATTAACTTTAATCTATATTATTTATGTTAATTATCAAGAGGAGACACATCTCTCGTCACTAGTCACCGTATGGAAATTTTCTAAAATCATTTCGTAAGGGGAGGTGTTTAAAAAAATTTAATATCAATAAATGTATAACATTTCAATATCAGAAAATAACTTCATCTTTAAGTAATCAATCTATTTTGAAACTTTTAGCTATTTTTGAAGAATGAGAAAATACAGACAGAAAAAAGTTTACTTCAATAATTAATTGAAAGACTTATATTGTGAATGGACTTATTTAACTTAAATTTTATGTTTTTATTGATTATACAACTTTCATTTTTTAATGTATTTCTGCTGTATGTCCATTGTATGGATATATATATATATATATATATCTCTCTATTATAGTTGAGTAATGTAAATAACCTTTTTTGTAATCTGATTAATCATGCACTATTACACTGGTTATTATTTTTTTAAAATAATCTACTGTAATTTATTATTTTTCATCACAACTAAACAATTTTAGAAATCAATGTAAAATTGTAATTATGAAAGTTATGTTAGTGTGTACGATGAAAATAAAAGCTTGCCTGCAGGAGGCAGAAGTCGTTGTGCAGGCCATTATGTTACTTTTTTCTTGTAACAATAGGATCATTCAGAAACCAAGTATTTTGTAATACAGTGTATTTAACTATTTTCATAAATAGCAAAAATTCTTTCCATAATTAAAATTTATTATAATTTTGTTTAATTTCAGTCAATAATTTCTTTAAAAATATTTAGTGTACTTAAAAATACTTCTTACTGTATACAGTAGAAAAACGAATCCTTATACCTATATTAATAGATTATTATTACACTCTCTACATCAAGTGAATCATAAAATAAATGACCACTTTATATGAATAAAGGTTATCAAAATATTTCATTTGAGTAATATTTATTTACACTTGTAATGTGTATTAATGGTAGTGATGATGTTTGTAGTAATAAATATAATCCTTAAATAATATGCCAATATCCTACTAATTATAATAAATTATTCATTTTATATGTGTTCATAGAAAAGCTAAGTAATTTTTTTTCATATTGTTGACTAATATTCAGTACTAATGCTTACTTTTCATTTTCAATAAACTGATTTAGTTCAATTCTTGGCATGTCCCGGTATGAAGAGTATAGTATACCTGTTTCCTTCTGTAATGTCTGGTATGTTAGTTAATGTTTTGTGTGTGTTAATGAATTTATAAGTTCTTTGCATTTTTTTGTTAGTGAAATTTCTTTTGCAATGGCAGAATTTAAATCCATAGTTATGAATATAAAGCTCCATAATCAAACTCATGAAAAAGTTAATATGTACAATTTTATGAAGAAAGAAGTTATAAAGTTAGGAAAATTAGATAAAAATAATGATTTACTATGGATTTAAAAATGCAAAGAAAGAACCGCAGCAGCTTATGGGATTTCACAGTTCACAAGTTCAAAAACTCTGAAAAGAAAAGCAGGATCTTCTTAAATCTAAATCGCAGAAGTGCACATTCAGCACATCAAAAATATATAAACAATGTTCAAAACCACTTTGAGGAGACAGTTTTGATCAAGATGTTGTAAGAAGAACAGTTAACGAGTTTCACGCATAACATAATGAACTGCCTATATTAAATAAATTACGTGAAGAAATTCAAAAGAATATTTAATTTAAGGTTCTACAACTACACTAGCAGCTATCCTGAAAGAGTTAGGGTTTAAGTGGAGTAAAACTGATAATAATATGAAAATTTTGATTGAGAAAGAAGACATGGTGGAAGAGGATAGAATATTTAAGAAAAATAACTGATTTCAGAAAAGATATTTTTTTGTTTATTTGGACAAATCATATATTTGAACATTTCATTCAACGACAAAATCACAGTCAGATGACAGTGGTGCAGGAGTAAAAGTGCTAATTAATAAAGATGATCAATTAATCAAAATCCACCCTGAAAGAGAAATGGGTTTCATTTCGAATGCGGTGTTAACTTGAAAAATGAATTCAAAAAGTGATGACTATCTTGACAGCAACAATGATTTTATGAAGTGGACAAGTGAAAAATTAATTAGTGGTCTCCCCCCCTCAGTCAGTGGTTATTATCAATAATGTGCCAACCACAATTCAATTCTACAGAAGCCTCTGAATTAAAATGATAGGCAAATGGCATTTTTAATTGGTTAGAAAAGAACATTATTCCGTTTAATAAAGCAATGTTAAAACCAAAATTGTATGACATAATTACATCACACAGAGATTCGAAGGTAAAGTACCATTTTGATGAACTTTTAAAAAAATACAGGCATCAGGTTGTGACTTCCACCTTACAATCTCAATTTAAATTCGATCGAGAAGGTAAGGTTGGCTCTGAAAAGATATGTTGGTAGTAATAATACAACATTTTTAATGTCAGATATAAAAAAATTAGCTGAGGAAAAAATGAATAAGGATGATCGGAAACCATATTGCGAACATGTAAAAAAAGGTGAAACTGATTATAAGATGAACCGCTAATTGACAGAATAACAGATAAATTTATCACACATCTGGACAGTGGTAATGAAAGTGACTGTTCCATCAAAGACAGAGAAGATGATTAACTTGCATAGGAACTGGACATAAAACGTAAACTTCAAATAAGTGTTAATAATAATAATAATAATAATAATAATAATAATAATAATAATAATAATACAATCAATGAAAAAAAAATTTGAAAATTCTAAATATTATACAATAAAGAATTGACAACAATAACTGTACATCTAATTTAGTGTAATTATGGAGAGAATAAACCTTCAAGCACTAATTATCATTTTTTTAGTTTAAAAGTAAACCTAAATTAAAATTCTTGTTTTTGTAATATTTATTTATTAAAATATTAATACTTATTACATAATAATGAATTACAACAAATAAAACATGAAAACAATAATAAATTAAACATGCATAAATAAAAATACAATTATTAATATTGCTGTACTATTACATGGGTGAAAAAGTTTTCAGGTTCAGTAGTAATGCTGTCTCGACCTTCTCCAACACAGGCTTTTATTTTCATTATACGCATTATATATTAAAACTTAATTCTTCACAAATTTCTCATCACTTGCAGTGAAAATTATTTTAATGATACTGCATAAAGTGGTTACTAAAGGAGCCAAAAGTGATTTAGAAAATACAGTACAAAATATGTCCTGGACAAGACAATAAGATTATAAAACAAGTCCATGAAAGATGTTAAACTACCCTGATAAGAGGCAGTAACTATGGTTTGATCATCCCCTTCTGCTTTTCTCTTTTTATATTATTCTTCATAAAAGTGCCATAGGAATTGGGTCAGTTGCTGTCCCGATTACATCTGTGCAAAACGCTGAAATCTTCTAGCGGCTGGCAAGATAGCCGTTTATATTCTGCAGCAGTTCTATGCATACAGAACTGTCTTAACTGGAGGACAAAAACCAAAAACTAGTGGTTGATGTGTCAACCGGGTAAGTCCTCTATTCTTAATAAAATCAATCTAACTTTCTAAAATATGTTTAAGTTTCTTTTTTCTAATTCAAAAACAGAAAATAACACTCTTGTTATATGAAGGAGCAAAACTATGAATAAAAAAAATATACTTTAAATTTGGGAACAAAAAAATTTCATAAAATTTCTGTAAGATTAAACAAAATTACATGTGTGTATGCATGTACTTACATTACAAGGTTAGGATATTTTTATCTTATTAATTCATTTTGTATTTTTAACCAATTACACACTTCTGGAGGTAACTCTGTCATTAATACTCATTTTATATAGCACTGAGTTTCAAAAATATTCTTTAAAAAATTAAAAAAATCAGTTAGGAAAGGAATTAATGATATAATGCCTATTTTTACATTTTATAATGTAGTACAAAACATTATTTTACCTCTAAAACATTATTCAGTAAAATATACAAATCGGATTAATAACATAAGATCATCTTACTCGAGTTTTACTGCTAATATGATTTCTTTTATTTCAATATTTTATAAATATATATTAAATATGTACAATTTATCATCTTCCAGGAATAACTGTGTTTTATCATCAATAAATCTACTTTGTGATCAGTAAAAAAGGTACCATAAGTATAGCGATAATTCCTTTAATAAAATCTGACAGAGTTACAGCCATATATTTTCTGAATTAGGAAATATGCTCTGAATTATTATAAAACAAGGAAATGTTTGGGGGAAAATGTTTAGTACTTTGTGTAATTTATATAAAACCTCTATCGAATGGTTTTAATTAATATTTAATATAATGTAACACAGATTATAAAATAATTTGTTCATTCTCTTGTCCTTCAAAAACAAATTAAATTTATTTTTGTTTAGTTGCAAATTTTTTTATCCAGTATGTGAAGAAGTTCTATTATGAACATTAAAGGTTAAGTTTAATTATTTTCAAAAAATCTCTCTCCTAACAGTTTCATTTTTTATAAAAAAAAATCTGGTTTAGAAAAATGCAAACTATTCTTTTAATTTTTTGAGAGAGAGGCAATCTTGATCAAAGGCAATATTCAGTTGAATTACACTTCAACTGATGGATACAAGTATGCTTTAAAAATGTAATACATATTAATAAATTAAAAGAATAATAAATAAATAAAATAAAACATCAAAAGCGCTTGCTGCAATACTACATTACATCAAAAGTTCATTACATGCTAAAAATTAATAATATTATGGTAGATATTAATACATCTATACTGATAAATTCTAATTAAAAACAGCTGACATTCAACTACACCATGCTGTGTATATGAATTACTTTACATAGTAAAAACTATCTCTTTATTTTTAATGAATGTATTGCTGCTGAAAACAGCACATTCATTATAGTTTAGCAAGAAACAACATAATAAAAATGATAATAAGATTTAAAATAAAACTGTTCATTACTAATTTATCAATATATTTAAATTTTTATCTGAATATTTTGTAGTTTACTTTATTTTATAACACAAGACTGAATACACCATCAGATATACTAAGAACAATGACTTACCAAATATAATTCCTTTAATACAGTATTAGCTAAATTAATTATCCTAAGTTGATAAATGGAAACAATCCAATATTTATCTTTTAAACATAAATCATAAAATACATCCTGTCCTGATTTGCTAGAGTGTTAGATTTAAATAACGTTTTAAATAAAAATTTGTTTGAATTACATTTTATATAATAGTTTCAAAGATGTATACTATTTAGAATTTTTTAAATATTTTTAAGCGGATAGTTGAGTGTTACAGACAAAAAAATGAGAGAAGATTTTTTTCAGAAATACTTAAAATGTTTTATAAAAATCAAACTGATCTGTTAATACTAATTTGAGGCCTATCTTAATCTACATATACTTTAATACTTTTACTTATATTATCCCTCACAGGATGATTAAAATCATCTTTTGATCCAACTATTTTAGAACACTACATTATTTATATATAAAAAAAGTAACAAGATATGCAGCTGTAAACTGGACATTTTTACAAGATCTTGGGTTTTGGTTACAAGAGACATCATCGACTGATATTCCAATGATTACCTAGACTGATTAAAGTCAAGGTAATTATCTGTTAAAATGCGGTATAAGATTAGAATCAGGAGTGTGAATTATAATTATTATGAAGGTAAAATCCATTTAAAAAATTTGTTACTGCATAACTTAATAATGACATAAAGGAATAAAAGACTTACTTGTTACGTTTCTTAAGCGCAACAATTCATTCTCATAAGTGACCGATTGTTAAATCAAGTAAACATATAAATAAATAATTTTACTTTAAAGTGGAAGTTTTTTCTTTATCGATACTATAACGTTTGTTAAAATGCCTTCTCATTATTTTAGGGGATGCAAGACAGCTGTAGCTTCTAACAGATACATTCCAATAGTAATTCAATACACATATATTCCTTTTTAAGAATATATCACAATTTTTTTTTTTAAATATAACAAAACATGATTTGAATATGAACTGATTGTGTTCATACAAATATTCTTTCCACACTTCCCATTTATTTTTTTGGATAAATTTTTTACCACAAATCTTTAAGAAATTGCACTAATTGTTTCCATTTAGTAAATAATAATAAAAAGACACTTTCTAAATCAGAAGATTTATTATATATAAAACTTTACAATTGGTTCTAGTAATTTCAAACAGAAATAAAAGCACAAAAAAATATAATAAGAAACGTTTAAAAATATACAATTAAATTGAGAAATTACTCGTTTAAACTATAAAATACATTTGTAAAGATTAATAGAACCAATTATAATAACATCTTTTACTTATCAACTAACAAAAAAAAGTTACCATCAACGCAGAAAGCAGCACAGAATTACAACATAAGTTATACAAACACAACATCATAAATGTTGTGAAAGTAAAATAAATTTTAATAATAAAGAAATCAGTAATTAAATTTAAGAATAACATAAATATTAGGCGATAACACTACTGAAGCAACAACAAATAACAAAAATACTATAAATTGATCAAACAGTCAAACAATCAAACAAAACAAAATTAAAGAAAACATAGTTTCAATACAAATGGTAATAAGTAAAACAATAAATTATTACAACATTCCACCACATGCATGTAAATAAAATTTAAGAAGAATAACAAAAAAAGATAAACAAAAATAAAATAAGTAATTAAAGAAATAAAAATAAATAATAAACAAAACTTAAATGGCCTAGTGTTTGAGGCGGCATATCTCTACTCTGCCCACTACATTTTAGGTCAGAGGTTAATATCATTACAAAAAGGATAGGGCAAGTGATAAAAATGGATTTTATAAGGATGAATTAATGAATGAGTGATATAATTATATTTTAAAGAGATTCCTGTACAAAGTTGAAGATTCAAAAAATAGTTTAAAATAAAAAATTCACAAAATTGAAAAATAAAATACCTGTAACAACCAAACGAAATTCAAGATATGATTTATGACAAATGTATAATTATAAAAGAAAAATACGGGTTAGAAATAGAATTTTCCAAATAAAATGAATAAATAAGATTCATTTAATTTGAAATAGTACAGCTTAGTAGTTGTAAATATATTATTTTACTTTACTAATACTGCATTTCTAATTAAACCTAATAAAACTAATCATACATATAAGAGAAAAAATGTAACTTTCTTTTCTGAAATTTATGGTAAAATAAATTAGAATAATTTAAAATTTAATTATTCAAAATCAAAGTTATTAAATACTGTAACAGCACTAATGTACTTGAGTTCCTTTAAAAATGACAAAGAGAATATTTATAAAGAAAAACAAGTAGCTGCACAATCAGAAACACATTCTTGAAAATAATTACTATGTCATATCAAATGGTAAATAAGTTATAACTTATTAAGCTATCATATCATACGAAAATACTGTACAGACAATGTAATTTATCATGTAGTTAGATTAAAATATCAACCAGTTTTTTCACTTCAGAATATTTTTAACTTCAAATTTGAGTGACACTTCATGGGGTATAACTACTCACGTACAAATATAAAACTTAAAGGAACATTTTAATTCTTACTCTTCCTATAAAACACATGGCTTTACATAAATTTGTTTAATATATTTTGATATTATTTTCATATGAAATTATAATATTCTGCTGGCCTCTGTGGCAGAGTCTGTAGCGGGACTTTGATTTTTATCCGATTCAAATCCCAGATTTTATTATCACAGGAGATAAATATACATTTTGGTTTCAATGAAAGAAATCATTAAAAAAGTACCATATTGATAAATAATTCATTATATTTGTCATAAAATAATTTCAGATACACCTATCACCATATAATTGTTTAAGTTGCAACTTTTTTTTCTAAAAGATGAGCAAAAAATACTGGAAACATGAACATCTATGTCACAAGCATAATTTAAGTAAATTTATCACATTATGTATACATATTAGATTTTAACTTAGTTTTGCTTTTACTTTACCCATTTCTATCAAGCAAATTAAGTTGATTATAATTTATAGTTAACTTAATCCTGTTCTGTACATAGAAAAAACTATTTGGTACAACATTTTCATGTCCATTAAACTAAAAAGAAAAATCAGATGATTAATTAGTCAGCTTTTATTTAAACAGCTTTTAATATCAGATTTCTTTGTTATAACTTATAACGGTCTTATGAGATAGATATTCAGATGTAGAAACAGACCAGTTTGAGATGTATAGCGCTGACTGATAAAAAAGGAAATCAATATAAAATAAAACACAAGTGCTCTTACAGTAAATGATCAAAAATATGTTTACAAATGTCTATGTATATTCAGATTTCTTAGGTTTTTTTATTAAGGCAATCATAAAAATAGTTTCTTACAAGCTTTTAAAAAATATACTAATTTTATTCTTGGAAAAAATACGACTGGAAACAAAAATCTGAAGATAAATAATTAAAAAATAATGTATTAAAAATAAAATAATTATACTAACAAATAAACACGGGTGAAGTTACATTAATATAATGTAATAGTGAGAGGTAAATATGAGAGAAGTAAAAAGTAATGAAATTATCTGTTATTAACTACAGAAAAATCAACAAAAAAATAACAAAAACGCCCAAGAATAAATTAATAAATTTATTTACATTTAGTAATAAGAAAACTCCTGTTTTAGTACTTTTACCTGAGTCCTTATTTTTCCCCCTTACCTAACTTTGTAAATGATTTTAATTAACCTTCGAAAACTAAATTTTCAAAACCTATTCATCACAGATTTTAAAAAACTTTTTTTAATGTAAAATTTATCTTACCAAATTATATTTAGTTTTTAACTGCATCTAAATAAACTGACTAGAAAACAAACGATTTGGAATATATTTTCTATTTGTTAAACTGATTAATAGTATTATACATTAAAAAAAACTCTCTATCAGCAGAACTTAATACCACATTACTTATGGACAACATCTGTTGGTTTTGTATATTTTGATGATATACTATGAGTGAATGTTATTTTAATCTAACAAAATTCCAAAGAGATGAAATTTTTAAGCCTAATTAAGACTTGCTGATAGCACCTAATCAATATGCATGAAATATCTACATGCTAACCGACAGCAGTATAAGTATAATTGTTAAGTTAAAAATAATGCAATAACATAAGTGATTCTAATCCACACATTTATAGAAAAAAAAAATTGTTATATATAAATATATAATTTGGCATAAAATTCAATTCTATGAGTATATAATTTTTTAGAGTAAATATAAACAAAATCAAAATTGTTTTTCCTAAAATGGACAATAAGTGAAATGGATGATTTGTTTGAAAAGAAAGTTCTGTTAGCCCTTATTGCTTTAATTTTGAGATTAAAAAACAAAAAACCACCACCAATTAAACAGAGCTGGCTCTGTGAATGGTAAACAATATGTAACAAGAAAAATTAAAAATTATTATCATAAATGTTAACAAAATGAACAGAAAGATTAACAATAAATATAAATAAGAGTGAAAAAAATAATAGGATATTGGACAGGAAGGATAATACACCACTTATAAAGTTTAATGCCAATTAGTAAAAAAATTACAGCTCAAAGGATAAGGATGCAATGAAAAATAAATGAGAAAACTTTTATAACATCAAAGCTGATTATTTCAAATATTATTATTATTATTATTATTATTTAATGGTGTAGCACAAATCAAATAAACAAAATTTAAATAAAGTAGTCTATTAATCATAAAAACAAATAGAAATAAATAGAAACAAAATCATGTTATGAAAAATGCAGTGCTACAAATAAAATGCAAATATATGTTAGCAGTTTATTAATCAGGTAGTAATAATCATACTACATATAAAATATGTTAAGGAAAACTCAAACAGAAAATTCTATAAACTTACTATTTAATTAATAAACAAAGGGAGGAAATTGATTACTTAGTTAAACAAACAAAATTATAGTAATAATAAAATGTAAACAAAATAAAGAAAATAAATTAAAGAAAAAACAAAGAAACTTTAAATTAAAAAAAAAACCCAAACTTAGTATAAAGGAGGAATAAGAAACTTACCATTCTTTTGTTTTATAATTACTTTTGCTGAAGACGACCGGAAAGGCCAAGGCATGGCAATAGAGAGAGAAAAAGAAAAGAAAGGGAATAAAAGTGCATGTCAGAAAGTGACAGAAAATAAACTCAACTCAGTAAATTTAATTTAGAAACATAAAAATTGGGTATAGTAACAATAAATTAATCAATAATTAGATAGTATTGAAACCTCCATTTTGTCTACATCATATTCAACAGCAAATATGCTATCGGATGTGATCTAATTAACTTATTGCGTCTACTAAAATTTATACACAATAAAATAATAAACATCTAAATTGTAAAGAGGGAAAATGAATACTAAGAGAATAATAAATTAAGCAATTACATAGAAGATATACATTTTTTATGAAACTGTAATTAATATGATTTTTATTTTTAAATTTGTTATTATTATTTTCTTTCTTTACGTTTATAGACTAATTTAAATAGAAAAGAAGATACAGATTTTAACACATAGATATGATAATTAAATAAATAACATATTAATGTAATAAGAAAAATTGAGGTTTCAAATTAAAATAGAGATGTTAAAGTAAGTACATGTATCAATATATATATATGTGTGTGTAATAAAGAGCATTAAAATACTTTATATGCCTTACGGCAAAATAAAAAAAATATCTATCCTATATAGCCTAAACCCTAATTTATTATAATTAATATAAAAAGGGAATAATAAAATATAAAAGTTACATAAAAAAATTATAGTTAATAAATACTAAAAATTTCACATTAATATGAAATAATTAATCAATCACTTAAGAAAATATATATTAAAAAAAAAAAATGTATTTATAATAATTACTTTAAATCTATGATATGTAAATATTGTACATAAATATTTATAAAAGAAACAGTAATTAATAGATCAATTACTATACAATATTATTCGCAAACAACAATAAAATTTATTACAGTAGTAAGAATAAATATTAAAAAAAAAAAATAGTTAACAAATACCACTGAGGGTGGATTGCAGCAAATTAAACAAGCAGACTATAAATAGATCAATATATATATATATAAATACAAAAAAAAAAAAATATGTAAAGATGAAAAGTATAATAAAAATAATAGTAAATGGTAGAGATGAAAGTAATCACTGAAAAATATAAATATAAATTATCAAAATAATAGATGATAACAGTGAAACCAATAAAAGCCCACTACTATTTATGTTTATAAAGAAACCAATAAATAAAACAAAGCAAGATGAGGTCCTACAAATAATAATAATAATAATAAAACAATAAACTAGCAAAATGGGCGGGCGGGCAGAGAATAATTATTTAAGAAAATAATAATAAAAGAATGGGCAAACAAAGAACAAGAAGAAAATAACATTTCATCTGTCCAGCCCTTAATTGCTGCCACATCAAACACTAACTAATAATAAATAAATAATAATAAAAAATAAAAAAAATGAAATTGATAAGATAATTACTAGTTTTATTGATAATTAACTCATAAAAAAATACATTTAAGGATAACAATCATAACTAATAAGGTCAGGAAAAAAACAGGAAATGGTTAAGTGGGAAAAATAAATTTAAAACACTATCATAAAATTAAAATATGTTTATGTCTGTAAAAACATTATAGAAAAGCATTCACTAAAAATTTTGATAAGTTGACAAAAATCAAATGAGGGCATTTTTTATTTAATTTATACTATAATATTTACAGGAATGAACTGTTTTCCTTTCGATTTTCAACAATATAAAAATAAATTAATAATAGAATTAACATGCAACTTGATGATAAGTATAAGTGTTCATTGTATTTTCTATTATAAAGATAGAGGGAACTGAAATATCGGAAGTTGTAAAAAAAGGCTATATACTATTACTTTAAAGCTACATTCTTTCACCTATATTATAATTATCGTCAAATTTTAGACATATTAAGTAACATTCTTTAAGGAAAAAAAATTATCTAGAAAATATAAACATTACTTCTTTTCTTTTTTTTTTTTACAGAAAATATAGTGCATAACCATTAATTATTCTATTACATTATTATAAAAACGTTTAGGAAGTAATGGATAAGATTCTAGTGTTGTATTTAAAATATCACTATTACCTCTCCATCCGATGTGCAGGCAACTGAATCAAACACTTTGTGGTGCGATATTACATGAATTAGTAAAAAGTAAGCTCAATAAATATTACTGAATTAGAAAAGGATACTATTTCATCAGGCAGACAAAAGTTCCGGTTAAGTTTTGTACTGGTTCAGAATTCACTTTTTAAATAAAAAAACTTAAAACTATTAACTAATTGAAGAACATTTATTGCTTCTTCCCTTTTTAAAAAACTTCATGAAAGTTTTTTGCAGTGCGCACTGATTCATCAGATGAACAATAATAATTACGCAGATTTCATAAGAAAGCTACCTATTGTAATGGGTACCACGATTCAACTTCTGGAAAATTTTGACATATCTTTGTGTTTCACATCCCCCAGACAGTCTATATATATATTTCACTTTTTTGTGGACAAAATAACTGCCGTAATTTTGTGTCAGTAACTTTCAAATTAATACATAAAATATAACGACCCAAAATCTCAGTCGAGTTCATTAATGGGCAAAATCAGACCATGGGTGTGGAAATGGGAGGCATTTTCGAAGAAACAAAATATTGCTATAACTTTCTTATTAAGTGATATAACGAACTCGTTTAAAAGTTCCTACTATTCTTTGGATAGGGCCTAAAACTTATCCAAGTTAAGCTTTTTGATATCACCAACCATTGGCCCACAATGGGTGAAAAATGGGGGTTTCAAAGACAAAAGAATCATACCTCCCTTAATAGGCACAGTATCGAATCGGTTTAAAGTGATCGTTAGTCTTCTAAACATTATCTAAAACTTTTGTCTGTAACAATTTTTGACATGACCAACCCTTATGGCAAGGGTGACCAACATGTTGCTGGAATTGTAATAAGATGCAACATTTTTCATATGCAACCATTGTTATATTGAGTAAATTTGAAATTTTTCTTAACTTTAAGGTGGAAATCTTTTTTATCCCTACTTAGTACCAGTGAAATTTACCTTCGTCTTCCGGCATGCCGAAAGGGATTTTTTAAAATTAGTCAATTGTTGAAACATTAGAGAGAGTCAGTCAATGAGCAGTTTAAAATCAATCAACTGTTTATTAACAACTGCTATTGCCAGTTGGAGGTTATGAGTTTTAACTAAATTATTAAAATAGATTTTATTATCTTCTGGATGGACTCATCATTATTGAATTTTACTTTTTATTATGTGTACTTTTTCAAGAGTTTGGGTTATTCATTTTTTATTAATGATATATCTTCTAGTTTTAAAAATGTCTGTCTATTTTCATGGATGTGATCTACAAAATTAGAATTTTGTTTTCCAAATTTATATGCTTGTTCATGTTCTTGAAATTGCTTTTTAATGTCCTGTTAGTCATACCTATGCAAAATTTATTACATATCTTTCAAATATGTATTTTTCAAATGATATTCTGTTTTGTTATAATGTATTTTGCAACAGATTTATTATTATTAATCATTGTATTTAATTTTTTATTATTTGTTCTTAATTTTTAATTATATTGTATGTAGTTTTATTTTATGTTAAGGTACATGTCCTTTAATTTTTTTGTAGTGATTTTTTTTAATTTGTGTTTTTATCCTTAAATATGAGTTTTTTTTAATCAAATTAATAATTATTTTTTTCTTTATAGCCTTTATTAATAGCAATATATTTTATTAAATTAAATTCATTGTTTAATTCATTTTTAGTGTCTGAATGTTGCTCTGTGAATCATAACCCTATAAGTTGAAATTTTTTAGTGTTGTGGATGTACAGATTCATTACTTGTAGTCGTTACCGGTAGTACAGGTTTTCTATAGATTCCTTTATTCTTTTTATATCATGAAAATTTATGGTGTTATTGTTTTCTGTTTCTAGTCAATGTATAATGTTTCTGTGGAATCCATTATTTTTTTCAAAATTATATCATATCTGTAATCAATTTGTTTGTTATAGATTACCAAAACATCATCCATATAATGAATTTATAATTTTATTTTATGGATGTTTCAATGCTGTTATTACTGCAGCTTCCATATTTTGTATAAATATTTCAACCATGCTACTCAACGGAGAACCCGTCGTCAGACCTTTTTCTTGTATATAGTAATTATTATTAAAAGAAAAATAATTTTAATTTGTTGTAAGCTGTAAAAGAATAATTATTTCTTTAATTTTTCAATGCCATTTCTTGTTATACGATATGTTTTAATTTTCATTTTTTTTGTAAAAATACAGTTAGAAATTTTATAACATTCCATTTATATAATCGATTAAAGGTCTTATTGGAAAATTATACTTATGTATTTTATAAGTCCTGAAAATACTGGAGAAGATGAATTATTATTTACAATCTTTCTTTTCTTGAATTAATTCTTTACATTTGTTTAGCATTATTTTAAGTTTTACACTGAATCTATTAGTAGGTTCACATTTAACTTTGTTATAATTATCATTGTTTAGAAATGTTTCTATTTTACTGTGGTAATCGTCTTCTTTTATAATGATTGGAATATTTACTTTATCTGCCTTTAGAATGATGAAGTTATTTTCTACAAGTATGTGTTTTAAATTATTACATTTTTTATTAAGTTTATCATTATCATTATTCTTGTATTATTAATATTTCTTTTTATTTCTTTTGCCATACTGTCCAGAATTTTTTTCATTTGGAAGAACATTGTATAAATTATCTATATCTATTATGGTAGTTTTTGCATCTTTTTTATAAATATTAGGATAATTATGATTTAATCCTAATTTAAAAATATAATCATAATTTTTATTTAATGATGTATTGGTTAAATTTAAATAGGGTTTGCCAAAATCATGTTTTATGTTTATTTGGTTTGCTTTATTGTCTGTTTGTAATAAGATCATTAGTCAGTTATCAGTAACATAAATGTACCTCGTTACAAAATTTCAACTTATATTAAAAACGCCTAACATAGGAAATGACATTCAAGAAGTTGAAAAATTAAAACAAGTAAATACAGACCACAATGACATTATAGTTTTGTATGTCATCAAGAATATGATCATCGATATTCCAATTAAAGAAACAATAAAAATAATAAAAAGATGACTTATAAAAATAACATAAATGAATAACTTATTAAATAAATAATTATTCTTTTATAGCTAACGATAAATCAAAATTATTTTTCTTTTAATAATAATTACTACACACAAGAAAAAAGTCTGACGACGGGTTCACTGTTAATTAGCATAATGGCTGAAGTATTTATACAAAATATGGAAGCTAAAGTAATTAACAGCATAAAACACACACATAAAATAAATAAGTGTACCATTAACAATGATTGTTAATTACGATTAATAATTATGAATTCATTATGTTGATGATGTTTTGGTAATCTATAACAAACAAACTGATTACAAATATGATATAATTTTGAAATAAATAAATGGATAACAATATAAATTTTCTCGATAAAAAGAATAAAAATAAATTATAATTAGGAATCAATAGAAAATCCAAACTACCGGTAATGACTACCAATAATGAATCCATTCATCCACAACAAAAAATTTCAACTTATAAGGCTATGATTCACAGCTTTAAGACATTTAGACAATAAAAATGAATTAAACAATGAGTTCATAAAATATATCGCTGTTAATAATGTTTATAAAGAAAAAATAAATAGTAACTTGATTAAAAAAACTCACATTTAAGGATAAAAACACAAATTAAAAAATCACCACATTAAAATGATTGAAGGATACATACTGTAACATATAATAAAAAATTAAATACAATGATTAAATAAATCTGTCACAAATCACATTTATAACAAAACAGTTATATATAAAATAAAATGTGATTCGGTTAATTGTGAAAATTTTACACAGGTAGACTAACAGGACATTAAAAAAGATAAAATTTAATAATGATGAATGCAATCAGGAGATAATAAAATTTATTTAATTAATGTAGAAATAAAATTCACAACTGCAGTAGTAGTTATAAACTACTGACTAATTTTAAAATGATTGTTGTTCATCTCTTGAAGCATGCACAGTACAAAAACATTCATGAAGTGTTTCAGAAAGGGGAAGAAGCAGTAAGTGTTCTTTTAAGTAGTTAATAATTTCAATTCTTCTGCTATGATACTTATAAATAAATTATTCTAAAACTTAAACGTATGCTTCTCAACATTTTCTTATTTTATTGTCTAGTTCATCTGATAATTATCTCCCGACTAAATTAACGTAAAGCTAAACTGATGAGTACAGTGTTAACTAACACTGTACTCATAACTTTGCGCGATCTGATGGTGTAATTTTAAAAATAATTGCAATTAACATTAAAGCAAATAATACATCACTTATTTTCTGAAACTAGAGCTTGGGACTTATTTATAAAACTATTTTCTAATCTATATGTAGAGTATCTTACAAAGAAATGTTAACGACTCCAAGAAGTTCTACTGAAAAGATTTACAGGATATTCGACTAATGAAAATAAACAAAAATTTATATTAACATCTTGAAATACATTCACTGTTTTTGAGTTACAGAAACAAAAAATTTCACAATTTATTTCTAACAGTAAACTGAGATTACATAGAAATTCTTGTCACAAATTATAGGGCAAAATATTAGGATTGTATTTTTTCAACTTGAAAAAAAAGGATCCCACAACTGTATCTCCAGAAAGAAGTTTTGAAGAAAATTGTTGTAAAGCCCAAAAAGTTATGAGTTGAAAGACTGACTTTTTTGGGTTTGAATATATTTTGTTGAATTTGTTAAAAAACAAACAAAACTTTATAATGAACTTTGTGGCAAATTCATTCTGCGCAAAATCGATGAGTAAATTCAAGTGAAAACAAAACTTTAATAAGCGGCTTCTATTTAAAAGAAAATTGGCCAAAATAAGTAAAAAAATGTTGTAATTTCAAATTAAACAAACATTTTTTTTCAATTCAGCAAAAAATTGTAGAAAAAATTAATGGCCATTAATAAATGAAAGACCAGTTAATAAGCAATTTTTAATTTACAAGTTTTACAAGATTAAAAAGTAACATAAAAAAAAATTATACAACTATTTCACATTCAAAATTGAGTATAAAAAATAAATTAGAGTATCTTTATTTCATAACTTCGAAATATTGTCTGCTAATCAACAAACGTTTTTTGTATTGTATTGGAATAATTTTGTTATTATATGGAAGGAATAAAATACACTGTATGCTAATCAGTCAAAAAAAATCTTTCGTTTTATATTGAAGAATACACAGACTAAATTTTTGTTATTGATTTTGTAATGGAATGCACATAATGAATATCAAGAAAGGTTTCCTAATAGGAGGATTTAAAACCTCATATCCTTGATAAACAATGGATTTGGAAATACAGTATTTACACATAAATGACTAATTTACATCACCTTCATATTCTGTTGAATGTTAAGAAGAATGTTGTGTCAAAAATGTAATTCAGAACATTCAATGAAGCCTGGGGTTGGTATTAAGATATATATCCCTTTGCACTAATTTTTTATGGAGTAAATTATGGTAAATTGGTAAATACTTTAATAAGAAAAACTTTGTTTTATTATTTACAAAAGATTAAAAATTTATTATTAAATGGAAATCTTGTGTTGCAGTTAAACTTCTATTACTGGCTTGAAAACAAATCATAAACTACGTTTTATTTTATTTGATGTCGAGGAAATTTGTTAAAATGTAGTTAATAACTCACAAACAATTATTGAGTTCTGAAAATCCATACGACACAAAAGTTTCTATCATAGATTCATGTTAATGTTTGGTGAGGGATTATTGGAGAAAAAATTATAGGAAAATTCAATTTTAATGAACACCTGATGGGAAAAGTATATATAAATTTTTACAAAATAACTTGCCCTTTTAAGAGATTCTAAAGTAGAATAAAGTAGAAGTAAAAGATTTTCCAACAACAGAGCAACAATTACACTTCAGTATGTGAACAAACTACAGGAGAAAAATGTTAAAATTCCAAACAAAATCAAAAATCTCTTTTCTTGAGAATGATGAGAATTAAAAAAAGATTAACATTTTCAGATAACTCATACAGTAAAGACAATCATCCAAGAAATTTTAGACAGAGCAGAGCATTGTGTCAGAGTGAGAGGAGACAATTTTAACAATTTATGTAGTTGTAAGTCTGCAGTTTGTTATTGGTTACTTTTTGTTCATTTTGTTTTTACTACTTTTTGTTGTAGTATAATGAGATTTTGCTTAATGAATAAGACGGTTAAAAATTATAACATTTTTCTATCACATTTTGGACAGGTTTGTTGTAAATGGAAAGTCTAATAATTATTCATACGTTTCTTTTCAGCTGAATTTACTTTAATCAACTTTTCAGAATAAAACTAAACAAATTTTGTTTTATTGTTCATGTAAGTTTTAGTTATCTATTTAACAAAATTATTAAATCCAAACCTGAGAAAGTAGTTAGATTTTAATTTTTTTTAAAAAACTTTTGCAGACATAATATGATGTAGGATCCATCATTTCTTTTTTTAAATTTTCAGCTCAAGAACATATAGTACAACTAATCTTCTTCCATTAATTTGTCCTAAGAATTTTTGTATAACCTCATTTTAATACGGGAGTAGAAATTAGGGTGAAATTTTTTTCATCCTGTAACTTGAAAGCAAAGTGTATCTAGAGCTACAAATTTTGAAGATCTTTGAACTTTTTTCTTTACTACCATCTTTATTTTTACCACTAGAACAAACTTGAAAATTATTTTCATTTTTTCACAAGAAGGTCAATTATAAGTAACAAAAAATATATTCCATAATTATGAAGAAATAATCAAGATACATTCCATGGTTATTTAAATCAGTGTTTACAACCAGTGAATGACTGAAAATTAGATTCTACCAGTGAGTCACTATACAAATTAGATCCCATTATTAACGCCAGGTCAAAAACCAGACAATATCCGAGATATTTTGATAATAGAGAAGTACATGCTATCACAAGCACTTTAACTTATAAAAGTAATACCGTTGGACACAGGAGTAACATTTGCTAAACTGGTTATCTACCAAGAATTAAGGTCAGATTTTCTTATAGTTGTCTATATGCTTACATACTTGTGGATTTATTAAATGAAACGATGATCGATTCTGGGCTTTGCCAAAGAATATGTTACAAAAAGGGACAATGAAGTATCGCCCATACACGAGTAAAGTTTATTCATTTCATCAATCTGTCAGTCCAGACTAACAGTAAGCACTGTATTGTTTATGCATCTAATTATCGATCATAACTTTTATCTATCCATGACTACTGTCTTCCTGCACTTTTCAGTTATTAATGGTGTAAGGAGGTGAAATTTGTTCTCTTTTGCTTCTTTTTTTCTTGTGTGTTATTAAAAATGTTTTTACTGTACTTTTGTTAAATGTTAGAAATTTATGCAATGCTTGCATATGCATCTGTTGTGTCTTTTGCATTCTATACTTTTTTGTAAAAAGGAAAAGAAACATTGTATGTGGAAGAAAGCAGGTAACACACAAAAATTACACACAGATCAATCCGATTGAATTTTTTTATATACTTGAAAGACACCAGGATGACAACTGATGATGGAATAGACAATTTTCTACAAACACAATTTTAACTGGCATTTAGTGAAATTCCACTCCAACTGAGGGGATTTAGTTGTCCAACAATCAGTTGTCAGACTATCCTCCAGACATCAATTCTAAAACAGCCCAACTGTTCAGTCTGTTTGAATTACCAAACTGTGCATGTATGTGTAAGTGTACATGGCTTTAGTGATGATTTCTATATAACATTATGATTACTGAGGTAGAAGATCAATAGCAAAATAAAAAAAAATTACTTGGGTTATGTTTTAATAAGTAATGTTGTAACAAAATATTTTATTATTGTCGCACAAGTTAGTAAATATAAAATGTCAAGATAAGTTTTGTCAGCATTTTAGTACCCAAGGAAGATTGGTATAAAACTCTTGCCCTCTGTAGTCACTTGAAAAATGTGAAAAATAAAGAGGTCATTTTGAATTAACGTAGGGTTCATTAATTTACGTTTCTTAAAATGAAGTAAATTAAATAAGTTTGTTGAATTTATGCGTTGAAAGTTCTTGGGGAAAGCCATTTTAGAGTTGAGGGTCAAAAATCTACACTATCTTGAACATTATGAAGTATCTAAAAAATAATTATAATCAACAATTTATTAATATATTTTAACAATAACTGATTAATAAATCAGTAATTAAAAATGGTTTACCTTCATTTCACATTTAGCTTAATAAAATGTTGATGTATAAATATAAAATAACTTTGAAATAACAATGTTTTTAGTGAACGTGTGAAATTTTTAAAAAATATTACAAGAGACTAGAATTTCCAGCAGTGTTATACTGAGTTGCCTATAACCTTGCTACAGACAACTCCTAATATAATCAAACTTTCTTTTGTATACACTTTGATCATATAGTATTAATATCTTACAAAAATTTAATTGAAAGATCACCAAAACTGGTCAATTAGTTGATGAGATTAGTTTTCCAAAAAAGCACATTATAAATTTCAAGATGGGACACATAAATTTTTTATCCATAAAGTATTTTTTTTTCAATCTAAGTATTAATAATATATAAAGCTCAATCAGAACCTTATGCTACCATAGTACTAAAATCTTGTTATATAAAGTGAATAGTTTTTGTAGAGATACATATTTGATATTCCTGCCCTTTCCTAATTGATATTAGAATGTGATAAAAGAATTTTTTCAGGCTTAAAGTAACAGGAGATAGTAAGTAATTATTTTCAATTTTTTTTGTTCTTGAAGAATTGAAAGTAATGTAGAAAACTAATTAAAAATGTTCGTTACATTTAATAATTTCATTATCTTAATGACTCCATTTTAATCTTTTATTGTTTTGTAGTAATTTAAAGAAAAAATCAATTTTAATAATTTTACAAGATGGCTATCAAAATACTATGAATCAACATGGTATTTTAGTAGTTTTTGAGTACTCTGTATATGTTTTAAAATGCAAACCAAATTTCTTACAGACAAATCGCAACAGAAATAATCTTTTAATTAATAAACTTCCTTATTTCATCATTATGAAAACCTTCATTTGAAATTGTTAGGGATGTAGGATGTAGAGATACTGAAATGAAACGACTAGCACTAGATAGGGAATCTTGAAGAGCTGCATCAAACCAGTCAAATGACTGAAGACAAAAAAAAAAAGAAAACCTTCCACTTATTCATCACAAACTCACCAACAACAAAATTACTTTTATTTGGCATTAATGGCAATGAATATGATCAGAACTAACTTTTCACAAACCATTTGTTACAAATGGGTGAAATGTAAGATCAAATAGAGGAAACTATCTAGGCTACAATTTGATAAATGTAAAGCAGCTTTCTTGCTAAATAAGCGCATTTCACTGAATGGTAACTTTATTATGTTCATGTTTTTTTTTTTCTACGACAAAATTAATTTCAAACTGGAACTGGTCCTCTTCCTTGGGCACAAATATTAAGGTGGTTGAACTTCTACTGGGATTTTTTAAATACATCACAAACCTGATGTCACATGATCTACACCATTGTTATATTTTATAAACGTATAAAACATAACAGTCAGAAAATCTTAACTCAATTGATGTTAGATAACCAGTGCTTGCAGACTTCAAATTAGCAATTCGCAACTATAAATATAAGTGAAAAATACTTTTAAAAACTGTAATTGTTAACAAACTATTATCATTTTTATTTTTATTTTACCATGTCCACTATAGTAATGAATTAAAATAAAATACCAATTCTGACTAAATTAAAAAATTATTTGTAAATATACAATGTAAACATTTACATATATATAAATCTTGTTTGTATATATATATATATATACAAATTTTTTTTCTTTCTAAAATCGATTCTTTCGGGAATCATATTTCTCAGCACTATATAAATTATATTAATCTGATCAACCCAAGTATAGAATAAAATAAAATAAAATAGGATGACACCTACCTTATTCCGTAATCCAAGCAAGAGCGCTTTTTGCAAGTACTTTGCATCATCAGTTGCTACACAATTTTTCAAACATTAAAATTAAAAACCCTATACTATACATGAGATTTAAAATCATTAAAAGATCCATTTCCAATTAAATCAAAACAGAAATATAACTAAATTTTTTTTTAAATTCAAAAATTTAAATTGAAAATTAAAATTAAAAATTGCATATGTATAAAATATGAAGTCATTAATAAAATAAAATTAAAATACAAAAATAAAACCAATAAAAAAACAAATAGAAATCCGTGTAGACTAGCTAGTCAAAGTTATGTCAACTAACTTTAACTAATAACTTTTGGCTAGCTAGTCTACATGAATTTCTATTTTGTTGTTATTATTGATTTAATTTTGTCTTTTTAATTTAATTTTATTAATGACTTCATATTTTATATATATATTCAATTTTTAATTTTAATTTACAATTTAAATTTTTGAATTAAAAAAAAAAATTAGTTATATTTCTGTTTTTAATTTAATTGGAAAAGGACCTTTTAACGATTTTAAATCTCATGTATAGTGTAGGGTTTTTAATTTTAATGTGTAATTTGCAACGAACAATTTGAAAAATTGTATAGCAACTGTTGATGCGAGGTACTCGTGAAACTGCTCTTGCTTGGATTATGGAATAAGGTAGGTGTCACCCTATTTCTTTTATTAATTCTGTACTTGGGTTGATCAGATTAATATATATATATTATATACGAATGAATATTAAAGAAAACTTTGATAGTTCAAATAAATTTACATATAGAATAAATTTACAATTAACTGAATTAAGAAAAGGTGGAGATAAATTTATAAATATCTTATCATGTTAACAAAAACTATATTCAGTAACTTTTTACTCTTGATATGAAAAGTTAACAAATTACAATATATTTAAAATAAACACTTTATTTCTGTAATATAACATTCCTGAAGAATATATTAGACAAAAGACATTTATAACAAAAAAAAAATAAAAATAAAATAAATAAAAAAATAGTTTGCACATGATCAAAAATAATTAAAATTAGTGTAAATTAACATAATTATTAATTTATCTGTGATCTAATAGAATGTGATTAGAAAGGATAGGATAGTGAAATTTTGTAAATATATGGTAGGTCAAGACAACAAAACTAATCATACTAATATTCAAAATGAAAATAATAAGGTATTTTTTACTACAGGGGAGGCAAGACAAAAGACATCTACGATGTAATAATAATTATATAATAATAATAGTAATAATAATAATACAATGATACAGAATCAAGCAATAATAATTCTTACCATCTGAAAAGCAGAAGATAATATGTAGTGCCGTTATCCAAGTGGCAAGGCACGTTTTCATCAGTGGGGGGAGTGATTGAGAGAAAAAAAGAGAAAGAGAAATCCGATAGAAAAACCAAGTAATCAACAATACTCCCACAACATATATATCATAATCATTATCATCAATAAATGAATCAAACGATTAAAAAATATTACTTATCTGTACACTAAGTATTTCAAATAAATAAATCAATGAAATAATATTGCATATCATATTACAACATCTTTAATTAAATGTTAAACAATAAAGCACAAGCTTCATTCATTAAACAAGTAAAAAAAATTACTGGATAGTATAAATGAAAAAGTAAATTGACTTTTAAATTAACATTTAAGTAAACACAAAAAATGAAGAATAGAGAACAAATAATCTGAACTACAATAAAATTATAGAGTTAAAAAAAAGGAATAAATTTAAGCACAGTAATAAAATAGTGAACAATTTCTTGAAACTTGTGCAATGATAAATTATATAAAATACATTAAAGTATCATTTATAATTAATCTTGAATAATTATTTATATATCAATGATTTTTCAAAATAAATAAAAATATTATAAAATATAGAATTTGTTAATTCTTGGATGCAAAACGAATTAAATTGAAAATCTGTGCACATCAGTAAATACTGTAAGTGGTAAGTAAAACTTAAAACTTTTTTTTTTGAAATCTTTTGAATAAGTTTTATGAATGTATTCCAAAGCAGTAATTAAATATAAATCAAATGTTAAGAAAACAGCTCTTAATGAGAAAGTAAAATCTGAAATCTATTTTCTGACTTAATTAAGTTAAAATCTTATAAATTTATTAAAGACTAAACACAAACAAATAGAATTATTTTCAAGCCATCTTTATCTCTGGTTTTAGGGAATTCTTAAAACTACATATATATATATAAAGTGATTCCAAACTGCATGGCAATTTCTTGGGAGATGATTCTATAGCCAAAAATAAAAAAAAAAGTTTGTATAAACAAAGGTCAGAAAATGTTTCATTAGCAAGTTTTGGCTGGAAAAACATCTAACCTTGCTTTCTGCTCCCTCTGTGCAACTAGCTAACGAAACATTTTCTGACCTATGATTATATGAATTTTTTTTCTATTTTTGGTTATAGAATCATCTCCTTAGATATTGTCATGCATGCAATTTGGAATTACTCTATATATATATATATATATATATATATATATATATATATATATTAATTAACAAGACAACTGATAGTGACCATAAAAGAAAATTCAAAGGAAAAAATATTTAATCCAGACTAAAATAAATTATTTATCAGTTAAAAAATTACATATCTGAAACTGCAAAGCTGCACAGTTTCCACAATATTTCAATAAAAGTTACAAAATTAAAAAATTAGTGAAGCTGCTTCACTAACTCATAGGAATAAACACAAAGGATGATGTACTAAATAGTTCTAATAACCTGAATTATATCAGAAAGAAGGAAATTTATTATAATTACAAATTAAGATGAAAAAATAACAACATAGAGGTCGATTTACAATTATAAACAAACCATAAATATGTTATGAAGTACATGTAAATTTTCAAAGATCAATCAGTAATATATTTCCAGTTACAATCTAGCCACTCGTACATGTGTAGAGAATAAGTAATTAAGAAAATTATCAGGAGGAAAGAGAATTTATTCTCAATATATATTTGGAAATACAGTAAAAAAGTAATACTAATAATGACACAGGAACAACACCAAAGACAACAATAAAGAGAATTTAGGGATAAGGTCTGAAAGAAAGGCTGTATCTAAAATGGATATTTAACACTATGGTAAAGTCACACCTGTGTATTGACTAAACATAAGAGTTGCAAAACAAATTTCAAGAGATAGAAAACAAGTGAGTACTGACATATTAAGAATGAAATGAAGGAGTATATACACAAACAGTTAAAATGGGTGAATAATTAGTGCTACAAAATACACAATGCAATCTATTGTAAAATAATTTGCCACTCAATAATTGATAAAGAGAAAACTTAAAACAGAACATGAAAAAGTTATGAATGATGTTTTTTATAATGACAAATATTACATCTTGTCAATAAGGTGTATGAAAAATGTTACTATGTTATAATATATGACAGAAGGAAAAGCTTGTCTTTGAAATGTTACATCTAATGAACTAGTTAGTAAAAAAAAACAGATTTTCGTGACCTTATTAAAAATCTTTCTGTAATATGATTGTAAGTTTTACATCATTCAAAGAAAACATGTAGAAAATCTCATGTAACATGTAATTTTAAGTGAACTATAAAAGCTAACTTAAGCCTTTTTTTTCTAGTGTGAATTCTATGCTCCATAATTCCTTTAAGGATTAAGAAAATACTGTTTAAGTATGTTTAAGAAAATCATTTTACTCATTATTGAAGGACCTAACATTTTTTTACTATCATCAATTTCAATGTGGTGGCCATTTATTCAACTACTACTTTGGTACTCAGTAAAAATAGGAAATTTTTTGAACTGAATTGGGTAATAAGAAACATAATATAATTGTGATATGTACTTAGTTTAATAATTTTAATAACAAAAGGATGTGAAAGAGAGAAAGATTTCCATTAAAATATATGACAATGCTATCATTAGAAAAGAAAACAATTTGGTCACATACGCTAGTGTTCGAGCAAAGATCTTGTACTCAACTGTGCTGTCTAGTATAGTGAAGCAACTGTAATCTTTTCTAACAAATGGTTAAGATTTCAGTAGTTTTAACTGAATTTTTTTCTTTCTTTCAAAATTCTTTTTTCCATTCTGTAGTTAATTAAAATTATGATACTATTTATACGTCCTATAATAGTCTCATTAAAACATAATATTGAGACCAACTGTCGGAACAACTTTTTTTAAACAGATGAAACAGTTTGTACTAAGGTATACTTAAACAGTAATTTTTCAGATAATCTTTTGATGAAGTCACAGAAAATTGGAAATGTACTTTTGGAAAAGAGTAGAAAAATGGGTAGAGAATGAACTTCTTAGAAGTGGATGATACTTGAAACAAGATTTATCTTTTAGAAAGTCTAAGTTTTACTAAAGAATAGAACACTTCACAAAGTCTTCTGTTATCAACTGTCAAATTGATTTTTGTACACAGTTCATTTTGATTCTATCACTTTTTCCTGTAATTTAAAAAAAAAGCTGTCATGTATTCTCTACCAGGAACACCTACCTTTTAAATAATTTTTTTTTAAAGTTTATATATAATAAAAAAAAGTGAAAAAAGAGGTTACAAAAGTTAATCAAGCTTGGATGGCAAAAATGCTGCAAACCTCAGTAATAAATCAATGGTAAAAGAAGCACATTACAATTTTAAATGTAGAAAATCACTAACAGATTACACTACCTACGAAAAATTAAAACAATGAAAAATTCAAGATGGGTTGAAAGAATACAGAAGATTTTAGATTTTATTTACATAATTTTTAAACTTTAGTTTCAAAATCTTGCTATCCCAATTTATTAACTAAAACAAAAAAAAATTGAAGTTATACATCAGATTATCATGTTAATATACGAGGGTGGATCAATAACTAACCGTGTTAGGAATGAAAATGCAAAGTTTTTCAGAAAAAGATTTCTTTATTTTTTTTTAAGTAATTTCTTTTAGGAAGGAGGATACACTTTTCCCAGTGTTTCTGCCATTTTTTTAAACGCTCAAAAAAATATGATTTGTAAAACTCTTCAAAATAGGTTTCTGCCTTTGATGGTAAACCTCTTTGTTTGAGCTGAATTTTTTCCCCCGTGAGTCACGTTTTCATGTTGGGGAAAAGAAAGAAGTCACAGGAAACCAGGTCGGGCCACTACAGTGGACACAGCAGAAATTCATCACACAATTCATGCAATTTGGCTGTAACAATTTCGTTGGGTGAGCTGGTGCATAGTTGTGATGAAACAGTACTTTTTTCTTTGCCAAGTGGAGCTCATGTCCGTTTCAATTTCTTGTTGAATTGGTCCAATAATTCTCTGTACTACTGCCCTGTGATTGTGTTTCCTTTTTCCAGAAAGTCTGTGAGGATTATTATCTTTGCATCCCAAAAAATCATAGCCATAATCTTTCCAGTCGACAGGACCATCTTGACATACTTTGGAGCAGATTTGCCTGGAAAAACCCATTGTTTTGATTGTCGTTTGGTCTCTGGCGTATAGTAGGGAATCCAGGTTTCATCAACGACTCGACGTAAAAACTCCTGCAGAGTTTGCTTAAAGAGGTTCAAATACTGCTTCGAAGTTGACAGCCAAATCCACTTGTTGTCTGAAGTGAGCAATCGCGGCACCCACTGGGCTGACAGCTTTCTCATTCTTTACTTATCATGTAAAATATTTATTGCTATTCTCTATGACACAGCTATGTACACTGCTACTTCATGCACTTTTGTTCAGCGATCAGCAAGAATCACGTCACGGACCTTTTCAATGATTTCTTCGATAACCATGTCTGCTGGGCAACCTGGGCGCTCCTCATCAAAAACAGATGTACAGTCATGTTTAAATTCATTAAACCAACATCCACAGTTGTCATAGATGGTGAAGAGTTTCTATAGACAGAATCCAACTTCGCTTTTATTTCTTTGCACATTTTCCCATCCAAAAATAAAAAAACGAATTACAGAACGATATTGTTTTTTTCCATTGTATCGAAAAACACCAAATACATTTAATAAAAATGGCTGCCAAATAAAAACTGACCAATGAATCAGTCTGAAATTTTGTATGATGTCGTTTGACGATGGTAGTGCACTGTAGTAATGCCAACTTTCCTCAGCAATGCCACTTGTCTTCAAACTGGGATACTTATTGATCCACTGTTGTATTTAGTGGATGATTAGAGATTCTAATGTTATAAGGACAAATACCCGATTGCCCATGAGAAAAGATAATATAACAGGGGAAAGACAACAAAAAAAATTACTGAAAAACATTCGATCTGTAAGTTTCAAGATTTTCCCTATATTATACTTAACAGTTAAAATATGAAAATGGCCAGTATAATATAGAAGTTGCTAAACAAAAAAATACAAGAATCAAGGATTAATATTTTAATATCAGACACAGAAACAATCTAGTATGGTTAGGTTATTTTAAATAAGCTTATTTTGAAGTTGAGAGTTCTTAGGTTCAAATCCTAGTAACGACAGTTACTTTTATACAGATTTGAATACTAGATCATGGATACTGGTGTTCTTTGGTGGTTGGGTTTCAATTAACTTCACAACTCAAGAATGGTTGACTTGAGACTGTGCAAGACTACACTTCATTTACATTCATACATATCCTCTGAAGTAATACCTTACAGTGGTACTGAAAGCTAAAGAACTGACAGTTAAGAAAAATTCAACCAGTCCAGTAAAATGGTATAAAGGATTACGTTTGTGACTAAAGAATGAGAACTAAATTTCTTTATTCATTCTTTCGGTGAAATATCTACTTTTCTGAAAGTGGAAAATAACTTTTAGAACACAAAAATAAAAACAAATCATATAATTTACATGATGATTTTTCACTTTTAATTTACATATTGATGAATATGCATAAATTGATAAATGGAAATACATTCACAAAATTTAAAAAAAAAAAATATTAAGAATATTTCAAACCAATTAAATATAAATTTGATAAAAAAGTATTTATAAATAATCAATCAATATATGTATATAAAAATACATGCTTTATAACAAACAAATAAAAAATCAAATTTAATACTAAAGTGCTGAAATTTTAATTACAAAAATTTTCCTGATAAGATTTTTGATATTGGTTTTGACTGGTGCACAATGAAATTTCAATTTTAACTCACCTCTGCTAGATGATTGATTAATTAATGTTATAAATTGAACTGTTATGTATAATAAGTAGATAGGATAAAAGACAGATTTATATGATAGAAAATATAACAAGCAAAGAAGCAAAACTTACCTTTAAATTAAAAAAGTTTTTTCTGTTAAAAAAATACTTTTAATGTTTACTAACTGTAATTTTTTATTCAATTAATTAACAAATTTTAATTATTCTACATAGTAAACCATTTCATTAAAAAAAAAAAAAAAAACAAATTACTTCTTATATACTGTAGGAATTTGTTTAAACTTTTTCTAAACAACAAGGTAAATTTTAATTACAATAACAATAATAAAGTTAAGACAAATTTGTACATACCATCTCCTAGTGTTTACGGATATTCATGTAAGAAAATTACAACATATAATATTAGCTCAGGTCGGATTTTTAATTATACAAGTCAATTTATTAAATAATTACATAAACATGATGACAATATTACAACAAACTACTTAATAGCAGAGTTACCCATTACAGTTATGTAAAATTAATGGGCACAAATATATAGTACAGAGTTCTAAAGGGATATTATTGAATTTTTTAATTTCTTCATAGTGGAATTCATATTGTGCAGCAGAGAATTAGTTTTGTGTTTTTTTTAAAACACTGGTACTACTAAATGTGTACAAATATTTATTCTAATTTAAGAAATGTAGGAGGGCAGTATTCTGCCCCAACAACTACAATGTTTACGGCATGAAGAGTATACAATCTTGATTATTTAATGTGATGGGGAAAATTGATTTTCAAGAATGTAAATTTCAAAAAATTCAAGCTTATTTGGTTTCCAGAGAAAACAGATAATTTAATAAGAAATAATACTGTTCGTATAGGATAAATGTTTCTTTAAATCATAAAACTGTCATAAATGTGGGTTATATATGAATAAAACTGCTTGAAAAATGATTTCTTGTACTTAAAAATATCCCAAAGATCAGTAAGCTCTCACTTATCAATCTATAATTTTTAAGGAGATTAAGTTACAGATTGGGAATTTGTATGATGCGATTTATTTCATTTGGTATGCTATTTTCGTTAGTAATTTTTTATACATTTATTTATATGCATTAACATACATAAAGTAAACACCTGAAACTGTGTTTCCTCTTCATTTAGATTGGTGTTGATGGAGATTAAATTTTAATATAAATCATTTGATTAATCCATTCAGCTGCCATGAATACATTAATGTTATATAAAAGTTGTTTCAATATGCTAGTTATGTAGACGTCCAATATATCACTCAAACATCAGTATCATGAATTACAACAGCTGAATCAATCCCTTTCATGTAACACTATTACATTAGATTATTCATAATAAAACAAAGAGAACTTATATTTTATATACTGAACTGAACTGTTTCTAATTCATTCAGCAACACAATAGATAAAGAGCGATAAATTTGATTTATTGTAAGATTATATACACTATATAAGAAGTAGCATTTTTGTTTCTCAGATGGTCATGAATATGAACAAACTGTGAATGCTAATTGATAAAAATTAACAAGAATATATGAACATTATTCGATCTGAAAATATTTCACTTACTAACTATGGAGTACAAAGCTACTACCCCTACAATTACTTTAAAATTTTTTGACATTATATTTTATTAAATGACAGTGACAGAAATGGATAATTATCTAAGAAAGGTTATCTTGCAAAGTTATTGGGTGAAATTAGAATTAACTTAAAAAATTATGCCCATCATTTTTGGTTGGCAGTGTGAATGGGGTTAAATAAATTTCAAATATATAAATTACCCTCCAACCCCATGAGTTTGTATACAGACTTTCTTTTATTAACAGCATGAAATCGATTAAAGTTTAGTTGAGAAGTCTAGAGCATAAAATGGAATGTTCAGCACTGCTAATAAATGACAAACTGTTCAGTATATGTTAAAGTTAAGTCATATTCTGAGAAACTGGTAAATTTTCAATTTAATAAGTTGCAAACTCAACACAAAAATCATGATTGAAAAAAGTTAGCTACGATTTAAAAAAAAAAATTCAAGTGAATTATTAATTACTTGTCTTCAAGTGAACTAATAAATAACAGATTTAACTGGAAAATCTAACTTGATTCAGCACTGTGACTATTAATAAAGAAGTACATATACTTAAAGGACAGCAAGGATATTTTACTGACTTTCTTAAAAAGATAATCTTTATCCTGACAATTATTTATGTGATAAATAAACATATAATTACACAACTTTGAAAATCATAAACTTGTGCATACTAAACAGTAATGCTAGAATTTATAATTTTACACTATTTATAAACTTGTAAAGAAATATCGTCTTATATCACCTAAATTAAATAAAATACATGAAGTATTGATTTTAGCATAAAATCAATTCCGTTACATATACTATCTGTGGTCTATCCCCCCCAAAAAAACTGAACATTTGAGTTAATGTACTGCTAATGTGGCTTATACATTCTACTACACCAAATAACAAGTCAAAGAAATTAATGTTTGGCTGTAATTACTTGATAATAAGTAATAAAACAAGCAAATTGTTAAGACTTACTTGGAAAAAATGTACTTGGATACCATAAAAATTATAAAAACAAACATCTAGAGAAATGAGGATATCATTTTCAGCAGAAAAAACCAAAATTTTGAATCTATATAATTAAAATTATAAAACCAGTAATTATAACATAAATCAATAATGGCATTATAAACTGAAAATGGAACCTAATACTATTAAAATTAAACACATTAAAATTGTTTTCTACTATAAATATCCACTTCTTTGTATAATATAATTTTTTAAATCTGTATTTTATGTTCAAAAATCTTAACAGCAGCAAATTTTTATTGCTATAACTTTTCAGTTTTTGTTCAATCATACTGCATGTTTTATTTCTTCATGTACCTGTTTTTATCTTTACTACATTTTTTGTTGTTGCTTTTTCCAGCTGAGACTCCCTATATTTAGTCTTATAATCTATTATGGTTAAAATCATACTGAAATTTTTATGTTAGCTTACACCTCCACAGATGGAACAACTGTGAACATTTGTTGAGTCATTAAAAAGGAATCGGTTAATATTCCAATTAAGCATTACTTAATGACCACAGCAACATTTTTATTTACTGATGTATTTTGTATTAAAGCACATTCTAACGTTATAAATTTATTTAACCATCACTTAACAGACAACTTTGTTAAAAAAAAAAAAAACTTAAAATATACTTCTAGCTCATCATTATTACTCATAAATGCTTATATTAGTATTGCGAATTTAGGAACTTCAGCAAAAGTAAGAACGGCCGTGAAAACAATTTTATAACACTTTAAGACATGAGGCTAGTTCAAGTCAACATCTTTCATTTATTGATATCAGCAAAGCTAATCTAATATGTGAAAACTTCAATAATTCAGAAGCGTTACAACTTTAAAATATAAATAAATAAAACTATCATCGAAGTTAAAAAAAAAGCTAAAAGAAAATAAAGATTTATATTATTTAATTTATATTTATTACATTTATCTGCAATTTAGAAACCAAGTAAAAAAGTGAAACAACATACAAATAGAAAAAACAGAAATAACAGATTGACAGAACACCATTTTCACTGTAATAACAATACAATATTTTAACAAACCTTATTTTTCTAAAAATTATTTTAAAAGATGCAAAAACTGCTGAAATGTGACATATCTTGATTTAAATCTACAGACTTCTAAGTTATTACAGACAGACAAACAACCACAAGTACAAAAAATAATTTCTTCTAGATGAAAACAGAGCAATTTTTAAAACATACGTACACATCCACACAGAAAATAAGACAGTGGTGGTCATCTATTACTTTATAGTGACAAGAAGTCTATTTTATACAGGCAATGGTATAACATAGTGTGGTAAAATATTGAAAACTTTGAATAAGTTTATACTCTCATATTTACATTTTATTATTTTTGTTTTGATATGAATTAACTTCTGAACAATTTACGTATTTTACAATATAATTTTGTTTTTAAATAGAAAAAACCCTTCTGTTCAATCTATATATTTTTTTTACAAATTGTACTTATATTTTGCATTCCACTGGTAATTTGTTTCTTCACCTAAGTTTATAACTTTTTATGAACCTTAAATGTCAATCATTATTTTAGATTATTCCTAATGATATTTTAATGCTAGCTCAAAGAAAGCAATTTGAGGTACGGAAATCATATAAGTTTTTGAAAAGTAAAACTGCAGGTCCTAAAATGTAAACACTGGATTTAATAAGTAGAGTGCAAGCATTAGAATTTAATTTAAAAAATTCAAATCAGATCCATTTTTCTAATTTATATTACTTCAATAAAATAACAAAGTCAAAGTGCAATAAGTGATATAACAGTATAAAACATAATTTCTTAATTCTTTATTAGAACTATGATGATATTACCTGCTTGACAATGAGTAATTTTTTTAAAGGTAAATCATGGGAAAAATCTTTTAAGAGATAAAATCAGGATCAGAAAGGATGGTATTTGTTTACAGTTTCACACAATATTTGAAACAATAAAATATAAAAGCCAATCATCAACCGGTTTAATTTTTGAAATAAAGTAAAACTGGAAAAGAAATCTTAAGTGAATTCTAGTCTTGACTATTCATAATTCAAGTGAGAAACAGAAAGAAATTAATGTACAGAAGATTCTTAACTGCTGACCCCCTGAGAAAGCACAACAGTAAACACAAATTCCATCTTGAGAACTATAGTGTTCGTCAATTGAAACATGAGATACGGTGTAGACTTTTCAGAAAAACTTAAAAAATATTATTTCAAGAAAAAGCTAATGAATGAATAAGAGTAGGTATTTTTTTCATATATTAATAAGTCACACTTATCAATTATGTGTTAATCACAAATATAAAAGAAGCTTAATCAATTGAGGACCAAAAGTCAGTCTCGATAGCACCCTTGCTCCTAAATAACATTTAAAAGTATAAAATTAAATTTATCAGTAGCTGTACAGAGCTTTAAGATTCTCCTGACAACTTTCTAATATAACTACAGTCTACAACTTCAGCTATTAATGTTTTCTATTTTTATGAGTTTTATGAATGTTAATGAAATAACATAACTTTAGCTATGTTATATGAAACTTAAAATACTATCAAATAATAGAAAATGAAATTAAAAGAAAATAAACATTACAACACAAATTATAACTTCAAATAAAAATTATAAACGAAGATAGGTTTTGAATGTTAATGCTTCTCTTCAGTATCATTTTAAAATTGTTAATCGTATTAATAAAATTCAATTAAATCGATGAAGAAATACAATACAATAACGTTAAGTGTTCAAATATAATGTGTAAAAAATCTGAAATGGTTACTATGCAGAAAACATGAATATCCATCCTAAAATGATATTATTGACAAAGAAATGTTTAAACTCTCTAATGCAATTATATTCATTGAATTATTTACTCATCGATAAAAATAATTTTAAATATTTACCTTTTATTTACTTATATAAAAAAAGAATCATGGCACATAGTAATTATGATCACATTTTTAATAAAAGCATATCAAAAACCAAATAAAATTAATAAGAATTATAAAAATAATTATTTTACATCGACCTCATACACTTATGAAATTCTTTTCTGCGATTAACATTATCATCAAAACAAAATTTACACCATCTAACGCCAATTAAAATTAATGATAATTAACACCCACATACTATGTTTAATTAAGATATAAAGATTCACTGGTGTAAGAGGTGAAACAAAGGGGCAATTCTTCTGTCTCAGCATGCCACATTTTTTAGAGCATGTTTTTCTAGAGACCAAATACAGTGAATTTAAGATCCAGAAGGTGAGATAATTTTATCTAATTATCATCATAATAGTACTTTAATTACTTCTAAATTTGTTGGATGATTTTAAAAATAAATAAAATCTCTTATTCTTGCTTTTAAACTTGTGAGAACCTTATTTTTTTTAACAATCTAGTATATATTTATATATAAGAAACAGGTTTAACAGAGATTCAAGTTTGACACTTATCCAAAAATATAGGCTTTCATCTTATACATTACAAAGTTAAGGTTTGAAAATTAATGCTTTGTTTCTTCTAATCATTCAGAGGCACAGAAGGTAATGTTAACGTACACTAAAGCAGAAGTTCACAAATATTCAACTGCAACGCATACAGTTGTAAATTTACTAAATTTTATCTTATAAAACATCTTATAATAACATAAATAATTATAACATAGCCAGAATATAATTTAAGAATATACTAAACAATTTTTTTTTAGGTTTGCAAAGTAAGGAAGATGACAGCTAATATTCAAATATTGTATTTGACCGAATATAGGTTGAGGTTTTTCCTACATTTTCTCCCATAAAATGGGGGTCAACCTATATGGGGCCAACCTTACACTTTGATTCAATCAAACTTTTAAGTTGCTTTGTAATTTATTTTTGTTTCTATACTTATAATGGGGGACTTAATAGTTTATATTTTTAGCAATAAACTTCAGTTATTATTATTACAGATTAAAAAGTACCTAATTAATGGAAAAGTTTGGATGGATGAGTTTTTGATCAAATACTGGCTTAAATCGGTCTGGTCTGGAAACTTAATTCTTAGAAGACAGCTGTGCTAATATTAGGTGTATTCAGGGGTCATTTGACTGAAAATGTTAAATCGTAAGTAAAAAAAAAACAAAACATGGATTTATTTATAATACCTGGTGGTATGACTTCACAGTTGCATGTTTTGGATGTAGTTGTGAATAAGCCTTTTAAAGATAATCTTAAAAAAAATTATAATTGTTGGTTGCAAAAAAGAGTCGTCATCAGCTAGCTCTTACTGGAAGAATAAAAAAACCTTCAGTGAGCTTACTACGTAAGTGGATTATTAAGAATTTGACAACACCAGATAGCATTAGAGAAGGATTTAAAAAATGTTGAATTATCAATACATTAGATTGAACTGAAGATGATATTCACAGGAGGAAGAATCAAATAATAAAAAGAGCATTTTATTTTCAGATGTCAGTAGTGATTATGATATTGTCAAATCAAGGGTTCATGTGCTGCGAGTGAATTTTTGTGAAATAGTGAATCTTAATGCTATTTGTTTTTCATAGAAAAACAATTTAATTAAAAATAAAAAATTTAAGAAAGTATATATAGTATTATATAATCAAGTATAAAAAATCTTGAAATTAATTTCTTATTGGTAGTAGAATTTTATTTGGTGGAAAAAGTCTACCAACTTTTACCTGAAAAATTACAATTCAAAAATGTGTGAAGGTCGACATATATTTGAGGAAATAAGGTAATTAAAATATGGTAACTGATGTGCAATGTCAATTTTATAGTAGTTGTCATGAAAGAAGAAGCTACTGTTTATCTAGTAATCCAGTTGATTAAAAAAAAAATTGAGTATTATACCATATTAAATCTATTATATTAATCTAATATTATATAAACCATATCATATTAAATCTCATTCTAAAATTTCTAGAATTTTACCTTTTGAGATTAAATTTATTTAAAGAAAAGCTGCAGAAATTATGATAAATTAAACGTAAGGAGTAAACTTATTTTCACATATTTTTTTGTGGTAGTTTCAACATTCCATAACTTAGATGATAGATTACATAAAAAATTAATAAAAAAACTTCCTATGAATGAACACAAACCAAGGATTAATATAAGCTTTCCAATTTATAAAATAGGCTTTTCAGAACCAATAGATAAGTTACCATGATTACTCATTACCATGATTAATGAGTTGATTAGTAATGCATTTTCAGTTTTTCACATATAATGATTGTAATGGATTAGCGGAGTTTTTTTTTAAACTGATGAATTCAAGAATATTAAAAGCTTTAAAACTGCTAAGTTTATATTAAGTTTACTATTTTAGTGTGTTAATATGTAATTTTTGTAAATTATTAATAATTTCAGCAAGTTTCACATGACATATATATATATATATATATATATATATAATAATAATTTTTATCTATTGAATTTTATTATCTATTGATTATAATTTTCTTCTTTTTTTCATTATTTGATGGAAGGTTTTCATACGGTGACTGTTTTTAGAAAAAATGATAAAATATACAAATATAAAATATGATGCAGGCATTGTACCTGTATAAACAGCTGTTTTCTACACAGAGTATTGTGACAAGATAATATTATTCTTAACCATAGTCAAGATTGACAACAGTTTTAATAGGAAATTTTATCATTCTTTAATACTATCCTTCCAAATTGTTATTAACTGAAATTTTCTACATAATAAAATAGGGTTGTTAAAGAAGTCGGTAAAAAAATTCTAATCTTATCAGTACTTTTTAAAAACATTGTTTTGCTGGTCATCATATTGAAAGTGACTATCAGCGACATTTAAACAGAAGATAAAGATTCAATCTTAAATAATAAATTATTACATAATATCTTAATGAAGTATGTAGAAATTTCACAGCAGGAAAATATATGAAAAATGGGTGTGTAATTTATTGAGATTTTGCCAGTTTTCTCTAAATAAATTGAAACTCTCAGGAATAAAAAAAAAGTAGTAAGGTATTATGTGATATTAAAGTGAACTTATTCCATAAATTAAGTCCATATGACAGAACTCTTTAAAATAAACTTTTTTCTTTAGTAGTGCCTACAACAAAAATTTTGTGTTTATGGCGAGATAAGTTAACAGAAATTTAACTTTTAATGGTTAAAAATTAAATCTATTTTGAAATACTATTCTTTTACATTTTTTATTTATTTATATTTGTTTAGAAGATCTTCTAGAACTACTACAGCCCACTTGGATGTTTATTCTTGATGAAATACATAACTTAGACTTTGTTGACACATGGTGTAACAAAAATGAAACTGGGTTTATAAGCCCCCCTCCCCACCCACCAATCACTGCAACGTCACAAAAATGTTATATATATTTTATAATAAAAACAAGTAATAATAATATATAATTTAAAGTAAAACAGATTCAACTTCTAGTTTTCAATTCTCTAAAAGTTGTCTCAGGGAGTATGTATTATTGGTTGCAATTTCCCAATATTTAAAAAATTATCTTTTGGAAAACATATTTACATGTATTTCTTCAGTATGTTAGCAAAGTTTCAGCCTTGTAAAACAAGGAGTTCTGGAGTTAGGACAGCATATGACATGACGGTTATTTCCTTTCCTCAGTCATTTGGCAAAATAATTTAACGGTCAAAAAAAAAATCAGGGAGGATAATAAGTACTTGGAGACTTTTTTTGTGACATATGAAGAATAAGTTCTGGATTTAAATACAGTATATCTCATTCAATTTAAATCTAAATGTTTTTGTTATTGATTTCTTTTCTTTTTTTAGTCTTAAACTTCAGATATAAATTTCATCACAATGATACTTCATAAACTCTACGTTTGTCTTTAGTGAACTTGACATTTCATAATTTTCTTTCAAAATACCTTCCTTTTCTATTCCTTCTTGCCTACTGCTATGTAATCTGCATAGTCATCATCTGCACCTTCTTTGATTATTTTTGAAACAATCGTTCACAACACGTATCTCAATACTTACATTAGGATTAGATTTAAATAAAATTTTCACCTTTAAGTAAGAGATTAGACTACATTATTCAATAACTTTGTGAAAATTCAAATAATTCATCGACACACTGACTACTGTGCCAAATAATCTCAAATAAAAAAAAAGAAACCACGAAACACAGTAACAGACCTGTTACTGTGCTGTACAGGTTCTATTACTGTGTTTGGTAGTTTTTTGTTGTTGTTATATGTGTATTCATTTATTTTTTTTACCCTTCCATCTTCTATTAAAATTACTGGCTTAAAATAAATCTTAGGCTTGGGCTTACCCTACCCTACGCTTCTCAATATTATCTTGTTATGCTTATAGTAGCAAATTTCTGTTTTATATTCTCATTATATTCCGACTCCAGACATTTCCATTTTCTGATTTTAGATTAATCATCTATCCAACCAACAACTTCTGACCAAAAATACTGCTCTTCTAGACATGTTACTTCAGAAATTCCTCTAACTTAAAATAGCATATCAATCTCATTCTGATTACCTAGTATGCAGTCATTTATTACATTAAACGCCCCGATTCAAAAAATGAAATTTATATTTTTGATCAACCTCCTCCTAATAGTTCCCATCAGTAGATTTAGAAGGGGGATTATTTTATTTGAGGAATATAGTACTCAATAGGCCAATGAAACTGCAGTAAGATATGAGATCAGACAACACATCAAACATAAATGTACAAGTGTTATTGGTGACCTCAAAGAATACTAAGGCAGTAACTAAACTTTCCTATTAAGAATTATCTTTTAGTCTGATCTCTCTAGAAAAAAAATCTATTCTGCTTTTATATCAAGTCAAGTATAGTTATCTGATCTTTAAAAGTATGCAAATTCCCTCACTAGAAATAAGGATTCATTAATTCTAAAGGAAGGTGATGGATGAACCTTATGAAAATTCTTTAAATTTTAAAATGTTTTACAAAATTACACTTCAAAATATGTTAATATGAATCTACAACATATTAACATTAATCATGTTTAAGAAAGTTTATTACAATGTATCCTTAATAATGAATCAAATTACTATTTTTATATAGTTCTCAACTAAATTTTGGTTTACCATACTGATTTTGACTTTGAATATGCTATATTCAACCGACATAAATGAGAGGCTGGAATTCTCCCTATTTAGTTTCCTATTTCTCACATGGAATAACTAGAATTTTGATTGAATAAAGTTTTATTGTCAGGCATTACAAAATTAAATATAATCATTAAAAAATAACTCACACTAATTATAATAATATTATTTTTCTGGATCTTGTATGATCATAATAACTATGTGCCATTTAATCCAAACGTTCTTTAAAGGAAAAAATAATTACAAATTTAATCAAAAGTTTAAGCGTATTTTTATTTGTAAGAAGATTATAATTAATCAGTAAAAGGAGCAATTTAATATATACCACTACTGTTCAATAGAAGCAATATTATTTAATAAAATAAAAAGCGAATAATTAAAATGCTTTCTTTTGAAATAAAAAAAAAAGGTAAAAAACTTTCTAACTACAATTATTATACAATAAAGATGGTGAGAGATAAAAAATCTAATGCAATGAAAATGAGCTGAATAAATATATTAAAAAATAGATAAATGAATGAAATGTACAATTTATAAAGATGAAAATAATTTAAAGTATTAAATATAATATAATAAAGAATAATAATGAAAATATAGATGATTGATTTTACCTTCTTCTAAGGCGTCATCACCATCTGACATTAATTCATCATCAGAGCAAATGTTTAATACATTCACCAACATCTCCGTCACTAAACATACAAAAAAAATCATTTATAGTTAAAAAAAAAACTAAAAAAAAAAAACAAAGACGTGAAGTAGAAAAATATTTTGAAATCTAATAAAAAAAAAAAAAAGAAGAGAAACTCGTAAGATATATTTATTATAAATCTAATTCCACATGAAATGTTGTAAAAAATCATAGGAATGTAAATAAGTTTAATAAAAAAACATATTAAAAACAAATATATACTTGAAAGTAGTAGGAAGTACCTACAAATTGATGGGTGTTTCTTGTCATGTAAAATTAATGTTAACAGCTGAAGACATGATTGGTTTCTACAGATCACCTGATTTAAAAAAACTAGATGTTTCCTCACGGTACGCTATTGGAATTTATATTAGTGGGTAATAATCAATGTAATCAACCACTTAAAAATAAGCTACGAGAATCTTTGAAAGATATCTTTCAAAATCAAAATAGAATCTAAAAATATGTCAGAGATATATCTTGTATAAAAATTTCAATACTTTTTAATAATAATTAAATTTACTTAATTAATTCCAATAATTCATTAAATTAATTAATTAATTTAAAATAATTCAAAAGTGTATATAAAAATACACTTAATGAATACTCTAACTCAAACCATAACAAAAAATAAAAGAAACAAATCCATAACATGTATAAAAATGAAGAACTGAAGCAACAGCTTACTAACAAACTGAAATGTATCTCGATAAAGAACTTTAAAATTATTTATTTCAATACTTAATTCCAAGACGTTTTTCAAAAATTAGCTGCAATTGAAGTTAGTTAAAATTATGTTTTAAGAAAACAATGTATGCAAAAACATTTACTGAGTGCGGCAAGATGTGGTTGCTTGTGTTTTCGACTGCATAATCAATGCATTAAATATGTTAAAAGTGCAGTTAAATGTAACAAGGATAGATTGTCTTTTTTCATCATGCAACCTGATTTCCCTTATCCTTCATTTTCTTTTTCCTCATCTTTTGTTCTGTGGCTGTATAAGTCAGAAATCTGCTAAATCCGTGATGAAATTGCCAGGATCTGTAGAAACACCCTTGGTTAGATCCAGTGGGACAGAAATGCTTGAGCTCCAATCTGGGGCTTTTGTTTCCCGCCTAGTGACTATATAAGTCAAATGGTTGAAATGTCTATTGATTAAGGCCAGCCAAGCCTCGTGATTTTTTTAACATACAAACTTTTAAAATGAATTACCAAAATTGAAAAAGTGAACATGAGATTTTGGGAAATAAAATGTGGATCCAGGATTTCAATTTTATATGACTATCATTTCAGATGTCAATGATTGCTTTACTCTAAATGATTACAACATGAATCACATGATTCACTAGAAGTATAGGGGTCTATAAGATACATCAGATCAGGGCAGTTAATAAGATATTTGTGCTTACTTCTTAATAAGAAAAGACTTCAAGCTACTGAGTCAAAAAAAAAGGTACAGTTTTTAAAGATGACAGTAAGCGATGTAATGACAATAAGCGATTATTTCAGGAAGATGTAAAACAATAACTCACAAGTTTATATCACATACTTACATACATCACTAACCTGGATAACGTTTTAACAGCAAAATTTAACCTTATACTTTGCAGTATTATTAGAATATTTAATATGTTAATATTCATATTTAATTGCAAATTCCTAATCATATTTTGAATTTATTGAAATATCATCATATACTTCAACATTATATTTTTTCTTTTTAAAAATATAATCCAAAAATTAATTAAAAAAAAGGACTGAATTTATCTGACCCAACTTATTAATCACATGCAACAATAAACCAAATATCTTACACCATTAAATTATAATAAATAATACAAATGCAAGGAACCTTTATATATTTTAAAGTGGATTAAAGTTCTGAAAACATAAACTTTATAGGGGAAACAGCTGAATAATTTAATGGAAAGTTTTGCCTTGGAACAATGACTTTAATCACACAACAATCATGAATGAAATAACAAAAGAAATTTTCAATATAAAACGTATAAACCTGTTTACAACTTTTTAATTCACTGGACAAGTAAATTTTATAAAATAAATGTATATAATAACTTAAAAGTAGAAAAATGAAATAAAGAAAAAACTTTGTAAAGGATAATTGTATAATGAATTTAGATCAAAGGACAGTTAATTTTATTATACCAGTCTCAAAACCACACAGTCAGAGATATATTTTCTACTTTTTTAATGCTGCAAAGATCAACTTTCATCCTAAAAGAAATGCAGGCAGCAACCTGTAGATACAATTGTGAATAAGTTACAAAATACAAACATCAAACCTTAAAAATAAATTTTAGTATTTTACAAAAAACATGAATTTAATTAATAAGAGACAAAAATGAATGTAAGACAATTTTTTTCTTGTTGTAGAATCAATAAAGAAGTACATACCCTTCTCTCCAACAAATGGCAATGACCATGTAAATACATCCATAAAGTTTGGCAACCAATATGGATGTGGTGAACAATTGAACTGACGAATATTCATCACATTGTTTTCATACTTCAGAACTGCAGCCTGGAAAAAGTAATACAGAAATTATTAGAAAATACCGTAATGAATATAAATATAAATAAAACTAAAATTATCTGTTATTTTTGAAAAGAAAGCAAGATTAAAAGTTCTACAACTCTTACCTATTAAATACATTTTATTTATTCACAGAAGAAATAAATAAAATAAAAAGCTTAACAGTAGTAGTTACTACGCAATATAAAAAATACTCTTTCAATGTCAAGGTATGAGTACAGATCCATATATGCTGGAATGTGTATGAGATAAGATATTTTTATTTTACTACCTGCTTTTCTTAATGGTAAAGTGCTGCACGGTAATATAGAAAGTTTAAACTTTCTACAATAAATTTCTGAACAATATATTTTCTCTCAACCATGGTGTGAAGCCATTAAAATTCCTCTATTAGCTTGTAAAAAGAAATATTATACCTCCAGATACTGCCCTCATCTCTTACTCGTGTAATTGGTGAATTGCAGACATCATTGTGAAGTGAAATATTTGGAAGAATTCCTTTATTATACCAGAATAAAGTATTTGAGTCTTTAGCCTCAAATGAGGCAGATCGTCCACCAATCATGTAATTGAAATCAGCTGTTCTGAGCACCTTGCTGCTATCTTATTCAATTTGCAGAAATAATATGACATAGCTTAATGAACCATCAGATTTGTTGTAACTATGAAACATATGTATTAGATATATACTGAACATCCTGACCAAGTGGAATGTATATGGCAATACGCTAGTTTCATTTGCAGGATTCTTAGACAATCAAACTACCTTTGTCTTGAGTAGAGATAGCAATTTCCAGAGCATTCATGCTGGAAATCAGTATGCCATATGGCAATATCCTTAGAATAACACTATGCAACAGTTTAAAATAATATCATAAAAAATCAACACTATCATACGTTCATTGTACATGATTTTGTGATCTATGCCATTACACTCACTGGTGATTAAGTATTTACTTAAAATTCAATTATTTCAACAAAAATTTTGGCAAAGAATCTTAAAGTAGTAATGAAACTGTACTTAATGGAGCACTAAAACAAAAAGGAACCTTAACTTGAGAATACAGTTAAAGAACAATAATTTTTTAATATATGGGGAATTAAAACTGGAGCCCAGGCTGGTCACAATATTTCTTTTAGTTACACAAAGGCTGCACATCCCCACACCTCACTCTGTACAGGACTATTAACCACTATTCAACTATTTAGTAAACATACTGATTCACCTTATAACATTTAAATTGACAAACACATTCATTCTTAACTCTACATTTACAACATATCAGCAATGCTTAGTTTTTCTTTTGCTTCAGTCAATTTATAATTTTATGATACTTATGTATATTAATTACAATTAGCTAAATATTATATTTCTAAGACTTTCCAGGTGAATGTATATTTAAAACAATCTCAACAGTCTTGAAAAATATAATAATTACACACTTACTAATGTAGGCATAATTTCACTTGGCATGTGGAGAGATAGTTTAATAGGCGGTTTAATAGTTAGTAAACTTTTCCCACCATCGGTGAGTGGTTATGTGGTGTTAATAATTATAATGTTTTGAACTTAACAACTTACAATTAATATTTTATCTTAATATTTATCTTATCTATTTATTTATCCTATTTATAGAAAAATGTTGTAGGATTGCACATTATACTGTTAGTATTTAGTTCAATGCAATTCTGAAATATCTCTGATTTAAGCTATAATAAAAATTAAAAAAAAAACAACTTACCACAAGACAATTATCACACTCCTCTACTCCACTCACAGCTTCAGCACTAGTATCCGGATCATTCTCGTAGACACTGTTATCATCTATATCACTTTTGTTATTTTCATCTAAACATATTATAAAAGATTCCACTGCATTTTCTAAAATATGTAGTTCGGCTTTATCTTTATCTTCACATTTTAAGCGATTATGAATTTTTGGTTTCCATTGTTCAGGCCCCGTAAAACTAAATTTATCCATACAAAGATTAACAACTTCTTCATGTATGAAAGTTACATTGGGTTACCGACCCGGTTTTTCATATTTCTTCACATCATTTCAATGGGATTTAGTGCGGGGTGGTAGGTAGGCAGTCTTAAAACATCTTGGTGTTTTTCTTTTACAAAAAAATTTTGCGCAGCACTTTTTGTTTTCCTTGACAATATAATACAATTCCACTTTCAAGGCAATTTGAGATATTGGAATTTTATTAAACTGAAGCCAGTTTACCATAATTTCCTTTCTAGCATTTGAATTAGGAACTTTATAACTTTTACATTGTGATAAGGTGCATTGTTTATCACAATTACATTGTTTTCAGATAGTTTAAGAAGTAATTTATTTTGAACCTGTTTAGAGTAGTTAGTGTAGTTTATATCACAGAGGTAATCCCCTGTAGTACTTCTTGATTTCCACATAGTCAGACAACCTGGTATAAATCCCATCATTCCTCATGCAAAAGTATTGTTCTGTCTCCTTTACAAATAGGTTTTTTCAAACATTCTGCCGTATTAAATTTTCTAACCCACATTTTTTTTGTAAATGATTGCTATGGATGAACATCACATCTGCAAAAACTATTGGTAAATTTGCTTTTCTGAATTCAGACATTTTGTTAATACTTACATCTTTGGTACTGAATATCAAACCATTCAACCAATACGGAGTTATTAAGATGGAATTCCAGACCGTTTAAACCCTACTGCTTTAAGAATTCGAAGTAATGATTGGCTTGCACTGTGAAACACATTACCATCCTTCAGTTTTTTGAGTATTTTATTAACAGATGGTAAACATTTTTCTGAAAGGTAAAAGTGATTGACTGATTGTATTACATATAACACAGATATTAACCCTTAAAGCCTTAAGGTACCAATCTATTAGGACCCTGTAACGAAGTCAGAAAGTGCAAGGTTCTGATACATCAGGACTCTTTTTAGAGATCAACATAGCCCTTTTTTTAACTGCTAGATGGGATGATTTTACATCAATGCAAAGCTTAGAACTCTGTGAATACAATGGTAGTATATCAGTATATCTATTGATACTTTGTCCAAAAAAAAAAAGTATTGTTACTTTTACAATTACATATCGAATTGTGATGCTTGCATACTGAGTGCTAGTTGTCGATATGTCTATGAAGTTTATAAGTTTTATTTCTTTGTTTTAACATTATTTTGTGGTAAATTCATTCTTTTAAATGTTTTTGAAGATTAATTCAAGTATATTATTTTAATATTTAGTTTGTTTTTTTATATTTGTAATTGCTTTTATTGTAAAACTATGGCCGGATCTAGTCTGTGTTCATGATATACAAGACATGTTTGAAGTTAAGTTAAAATGAATATGAATTATCAAGTGACAGCAGATAAGGTGAAGAAAATGTTGACAATATTTCTGCAAGTGACAGTGATAACGAATTCAAGGATGAAAGTTATAGAAATATAACTGAATCCAAAGATGACAAAGCCTTAAAGCCATAGCCATCATACATCATGACATAGCCACATTACTATAATATCTGCGCAATAAAAAACACTGTTGTTGGGGGATTAAATTTTGGATGTTGTGTGACTCTGGTAGTAGTAATTAAGGTTTAGTTTTATTCAATTACAAAGGTTCAAATAGGGATGAAGATAAAAGTGAAATTAGTAAACTTGATCTTATTTTGTAGTAAAAAAATTGTTAACAATGTGCAACTATATAAAGGCTACCATATTTTTGCTGACAATTTTTTCACATCAGTACCTTTACTGCAATATCTGTATGAGTCTGGCACCTATATCACATTTTCTGTTAGAAAAAACAGAAAATTTTTACCACAAGGGTTCTAAAGAAAATTTGCTGTTGGTGAAAAATAATACTTTCGTTCTGGGCTGTGGCTTGCTTGTGCTTACAGAGAAAAAATTTCAAACAGCTCTTGTTCTACTTTTATCCAGTAAATGCTTAGCAAGAGATATAGATGTAACTGTTCAATGAAGGCATGAAGTTATTTCAAAACCAGAAATCATACAACAATATAATAAATATATGGGTGTAACTGATACATCCGACATGATGTTGTATGCATATTTGGATGAAAGAAAGTCTATGCGTTACTGGAAGAAGGTTAGAATATAATGTTACGGGTAGAATGCTTCTTAACTTTTACATTTTTGTTTGTACATTCATACATAATTTGCTGGTACAAAAATTAAATCACAGCTTGCTTTCATGATAAACATCATTGAAACATTGGTAAAAAATGGTTGCAAATGAAAGGTGTTCCAGAAGATCCTCATAGTTCCCTAGATTAAGAAAACTGCCAAAGGAAAGGAGTCAAGGTGTTGTATTTGTAGCAAGGAAGGAAGCAAAAGAACATCAAGAACTGTCTGCAACCGCTGCAACAAAGGATTACATGGTGAATGTTTTCCAAAGCATAAGTGTTGATAGTGCCAAGAATTAGAAAAAATCATGTAACTTTGTAAATATTGTACATAATTCAGTAATTTTTTATTTTTATTTTATTCATAAAATATCATACTTTTAAGAAAAAATAAGTGCAAAAATATAATTTATCAGTTAAATTTTAAGAGAAAATTTATAATTTTAGATTTTGTAGACTAATTTTAGTGAATAAATGCTTTTAGTATTTTATTGGACCAATAAACTGTATTGGAAGCATGTTCACCATTATCATCATGCATTTTTGAGTAGGTGAGAAATTTTTCATTATTTTTGCATGCTTACTATTTTTTTTTATGTTAATTTTAGTAAAGGTTTATATTTTTCTGAAAAATGGGTTGAGAACTAAAATGTTTGACTGATACTAGCTGAAAACACCTGAGGCTTTAAGGGTTAAAATCATCAGGCCCAGTGACAGGTTTTGGCCGTTGAAAAGTTTTCCTTGGTGTTGAAAAAGGCGCTGATGAACCTGCTGCAATTTTTTTATTTATTTTTTATGCGAGTCGCAGACCTATCCGAGACACCAGTGGCTGCACTAACACCTTCTATAATTTTCTTAGTGTCAATTATAAAGTTACTACCTTTCTCTGCTTCCTCTTTCATGAACTCTACATTAGCCAAAATTTTATGGGATTGACTATAAAGTAGTTTAGTTCCCCCAACTTTTGACATTTTAAATTTCACTTTCTGACTAAATTATTCAAATATAATATCACATGACAATATTAATTTACAAAAAAATACACAGCTTACAATGGGACACGAAAAATTAACTGTTATAACCTTACTCAAATAGTATACAGTGAAAATGTGAATAAATACTTGCAAATCACTGAAGCTGACAGTTGTAATGAACAAATTGAACTGATTCATAAGATTTGCAATATGTGCTTTTAAGATGAGTATATTTGAAGAAATGGGCAATAGGGAATGTATCAATAATGACTAATTATTATGTATAAGTTTTAATTATCACAGATTTCAGTTTCTGTTATATTTTATTACTGTATCTTTAATTTATTTACGCAATGAAAATAAGAATCCAAACTTGACATATTTAGTCATTTTACATGATGATTGAGTAAACAAGCTGTTATAGGTATGCGTTATAGTTGTGATCAGTCACTGGTTGTTTGAAACGATTATAGATGATGGGCTGGGAGCGTAGGGGAACCAGGGACTCTGCTGAACAAGTCATGCACCAAGTGAAATGCCTACAGCTGTATGTGTATACATAGTCATTGCAGGTTTATGAATTATTAAAAATTAGAAAAATATGTAGAAGCTTAAAAGTTATTAGTTTTATATTGTATAAAAACTGTTTTTACAATACCAGAATAGGCCCATACAAAACTCAAAGCAGAATCTTATAAAGACTAAAACAAAATACACAATGTGTAGCTAAACATAAGTAAACGTAAAAAACAATACATTCAATTATAAAAAATGCTTTATTACTATTTCTAAAAAAAAGAATTTGAAAATGAATCTTTAAAAATTTGTTATAATTAAAAATTAATATGCATATTTTCTTAATAATTACATTTTTGGTTTAAGATTTTTTAAATAACTATTAATACATTATCAAAGCAGTATGATATATATTGAATATTACATGAAATAAACCACCAAAACACAGTAATTAAATAAGTTAAATTTACCATAATAATTTCCAATAACCAGTTTTCGCAGTATCCCACATCTTCAGTTGGTATTAAACTTTATATTTATTAAATAAAGCATATTCTTTAATGATTTATTTTTTCTAAAATTATATTTTCTATTGTGAAATTTTCAATGATGTACATGCACATGTAATTTTGCTGTTTAACATCGGAATAATTCATTCTTTAAAACGTAGTATTTTCCTTTGTTCTATTATCATTATAAATGTTACATTGTATTACAACTGTTATTATTTTACAGTTTTTTTTTTGTATTTTGTTGTAAAAAAATATAACGGCAAAAAATAATACAAGATTAATAATAGTTTATACTTAAAATACAATTCACAAATAAAATAATGGAAAAAATTATTAATATATATGATAAAAATAAATATAAAAAAGTTATAAACCAAATAATCACATTACAAAATATTTAAGAAATAACAATAATAAAAATAATAGAGAAGAATTAAGAGGAATATTCAAAATTAAATGCAACAAAAGGAACAATATTTATACAGATAAAACCGATAAACATTTTTTTTAAATTTACAGATTATACAGTATACAAAAAAAAAAATGTGTAACTGATGTAGTTCACCATCTGATAGAATGCAAACATATTACTTAAGATTGCAAAAATAATTTATTGTTTTTGGAGATTTAAATAATGTTAAAAAAAAAAATCTGATACAGACACCACATGACTTCCTTGTACGCCTATTAAATTACATACACACATTTAAATCTGCACTTCATTTAAACTTATTTCATTTGAAAGTGAGATACAATCCACCAATTCTTTAATAAAGTGGACAGTTACACAATTGCTAAAATATTATTTACTAACATCAAATATTGATACATTTATTAATTCAACAACCTCAAATGAAATATTATGACAGAGTAAAAGTCCATTTATTACTCTTTAAATAAATGTATGTCTTATATCTACCTACTACTATGTTTTTATTTTTAAATTATTATGATCTAACCATCAACAAAATGAAAACAAAGACGAATAATCAGATGTTTTACCAAATCTGATGTGGACACCACATGACTTACTTGTATGCCTATTAAATTTCACATACACATTTTTTTTTTAAATGATAAATACATAAAATTTTATTTCATTAATAACTTCTGATATTTTTTTTTTTGAATTATTATTTATTGTAAATGTTTTTTACAACAGAGGTTAATAATCACTGATAAACATTATTTTTGTTTCCTAACACGTGATACATGATTTTAATCTGTTTTTGATGCTGAAAATGAATATGAACTCAGAACCTTTCCATCACCCACCATTTTGAAAATTTTTTTAATTTTAATTAAAGGATTTTTTTCATTTTTCGATAATATTTTTACCCTTCTCCATATCAAACTAGGACTATGAGAAATTTTGTATAAGCAATGAAGAAGGATAGTCTTGGATTTTTGTACATCAGACAGAAATTTCCAAATGTAGGTGAAGGAAAAATTAAATAAGTAATATTTGTTGGTCCTCAAATAAGAGAGTTGGTCAAATATCATGTTAAATAATATAGAAAAAGCAGCTTGGGCTTCATTTAAAGATCTTTGCAAAAATTTTTTAGGCCAACAAAAATTCGACAATTACCATGATATTGTTAATCATCTTCTTACTTCACACAGGGCTATGAGATGTAATGTTTTTGAAAATACATTTCCTCCACTCACATCTGGATTTTTTCCTGGAAAACCTCAGACACATAAGTGATGAACACTGTGAACGTTTCCACCATGACATTTCGGTGATGGAAGCTGCTAAATTAAAATACAATTTAACAAATGGAATAATGACAATAGTACAAAGAAAAATTATACATTTCCAAAGTTGGAGTACAAAATTACATGCACACTTATATCATTCAAAATTTTATAATAAAAAACATTACAATTTCAGGAAAAAAACAAATCATTAAAACATATATTTTAATATAATAAATATAGAATTTAATACCAACTGAAGATATGGGATACCGTGAAAACTGGTTATTGGAAATTAATATGGTAAATTAACTTATCTAATTACTCTATTTTGGTAGTTTATATTTCATATCATATAAAATTTTTACAGTGTTCAAAATGTTAATGACTATTTACATATTAAAAATATGTATATATATATATAATTTTAAATGATTCTGATGTCCTTATAACAAATATATTCTAAAAAATAACGTGAAAGTGCATCTAATAATGTTTTTTAACAACAGTTATTTGCTGGTAATTAGAGGGTTTATAAAAACAAGCATAGGCAGGCTTAAAATTAAAAGTAAAGTATTTTACTTTATTTCAGAACCTTCAATTTCCAACTACTTGAGACAAATTCCATCATGCATTGCATGACATAAGGTTGTAAGGACAGCCTTTGTGTAACAAAAAAAAAAAAACTTAGCAGAAGTAGATAAAAGAAATAAGGGCAGTGGTAACACAACGTACATTAGACATTAATGCTTTTAGCACAACCTGATGCTTAAGAAGTAAGATAACACTCAGTTAAATGAATATGATATATATATAAGTATATGAGTTACTAGGAAAAATCAAGCATTCAAATCAGAATTTTTAAAAAATTACAATTAATTAAATGCTTCCTTTCATTGAAATAAACATTTTTTTATTATTTTTAATGATATAAAAAATTATAAGATAAAAATAATTTTTATGGACAGAATCACTGATTTTCTTTCACAAATTATTTATTTAACCATTCCACCAAAGTAATGATCTAAATGAATATACAAATATTAAATTAATACCTTGTTGTTATATACGTCCAAGTAATTTGGGGCAGAAAATATTGTGATAAGTGATGGAAACCCTGTAGTCTGGCTCTTCCTGTACATTCGATACCTGAAAACATTTATATTATATAATAAAAAATTCATAATTTTATAAAAATTAATGACTGCTTATATTACAGTAATTAAAAACTGAATGCAATGTGAATATTGTTGATAGTCTATGAGAAGCATATTTTCGGGTATAATAAAAATCAGGCATAAATTAACTTATACTTTAAAAAGGATACATCACCTTCATCTACTAAAAAAAATTACTAACCACTCAATCTTTGTACACATCTTACCTTATTTTTCTACAAATATCACATTTTTTTAAGCACAAATATTGACAAATAACTATTTTTAAACAAAGTACAAAAAAATCTGCTGCCTGGATTTCAGCTCATTCAACATCGGTATTCTCAACTTCTCTTTTTGTTTAATATAATGAAACCAAGCTGCTTCTAATGGAGAAGGCACACAAGACTGGAGCAAGCAAAAACAAAGTGGTCAAAATGTTTGTGTTAATATTACGACTCTTCTTAATATTACAGATACAAATTATCATGAATAAAAATATTTTCTGATGTCAGCATACTACATCATAGTTTTAAATGACATCTGTTACTTTTTAAGTGTTCACAATAAACGTTTTAGTATTCCTAGTGCCAAGCAATCCACTAAAGATATAGTTTTGTTGAAGAAAACAGTGTTCAGAGTCTTCGTTCCAACTGGGCCTGCTTGAAAACTCTGCTTTCATGAAACTACAGCATGGATATTCTTTGATTTTATGGTCTGCTCTATTATTGTAGTCCAAAAATTAACTGTGTAGATGTCATACTCTCATTTTTGTTTGTGGTCAAATAACATTTTCTAGTTATCTAGCTGCATTTTATATAGCATAAAGTTTTAGGAACAATTTCTACATAAAACACAGTAACTTACATCTAGAAATCTCACAACAAGAAGTTAAGTAATTTTCTCAAACTTCTGTATTCATTCTTTTAACAAGGTCATTTCCCTATCTCAACACTGGATTTCCTATTCCTCTTTTCATCATTAATGTTGAAAAGTGGAATTAGGTTAGGTTAATAGACTCACAATATAAGGACAACCATTGTGACAGCCATTTCCTTCTTTTATTATTAAGTTTATAAATTTTTAGTGATTGTCAGCAATCTAAATCTTTTGTGTTGTGAAATTTAATCACAGATCTTATAAAGTTACAATTAGCAGGATTGTTCACAATCACAGCAGTCATTGTTTATTGGCACCCGAAACTAAATAACAGATTGCTGACAATATAGCTAATTAGCCATATTATTACCATTATCTAATAAACCAGTCGAAGTCATTGTAAATGCACATCTTATTCATATTTTTTATTAGTCCTCAATTGACTTCACTTTTGATTCTTGTCTCCTCATTATTGTTTTTTTTCTATCCTAATTTTTAAATACTTTTTACAGAATCTTCCAGTGTTGTTTACTGGATTCTTGCACTCCATTGTTTCTCTTGAAAAAGATAAGAATATTTGAAAAGGATAGTTTCCTATTCAAGGTAAATCTGACCTTAGAATTATGACATAAAATTTACAGACATAATTAATCCTTGTTTGTCAAGGCTGTAATAATTTGAAAAAAATTATACTATGAGAACAATCAACAATAAACTTTTAAAAACATTTAAATAATAGCCCTGAAAATTATATGATTTTTCAAAATTTTAAAAATATTCTTATTTAACAAAGTATATTATTCTATTAAAAAATATATTGATAATTAATCAATCAATAATATATATTCTAATGTAATGAATTATGTAATTAATATATTTATTTTTTGCATGCTTTTATAAGACTAGTCGCACCAGTTTTTTACTATAATTTTTTTTAAAAATCAATAAAGATACTGTCTATTTAATAGTATAAGTGAAAACACATGAATGATGTAAATTTCAGTCAATTCACAGATATAATAGCTATTCAACCCTGCAAATATATGTTTCCAGAATTTTTTATCCTTTCAAATAGTTCTGATAATGATCTTAAATTAGGAGCTATTAAACTTTTAAGTGCTTAAACTCTTAAACACCATTAAAAGCAGGATAGGCATTCTGTCCTATTCAGTTTATATAGACTATATATACTGATATTAAGAGAAAAATTTCTTTTTTTTATGATAAACAAACTTTCTAAAAATACAAACCAGCAAATTCTATCTTACTAATTTGTCACATTCACAATCTCAGGAAATTGCACTAAAAATTGTTATAATAATTTCTAAACGTATAACAGAATATAACCGAGTGGACAACCACATTGTTAAATAACGTATGACAAAAAATTTATAAAAGAGACTGTTCTAATCAACTTATATTTGTTCAATCAAATTAATACAACTTAGATTGTAATTAATAGTTTTTCCGGAATAACAGTTTTCATAGTAAATTATGTTCTATGTGTATCAAAAGTGTGCAAACAGGATATTAATAAAATAAGAAAGCCTATTATTATTAGGACAAAACAAAAAAAAAAACATGAAAAGATTAAAAAAAAATGTTAAAACTGCATCTGTAAAATGTGCAACTGCTGTGCCTTTTATATTAAATACTGAATGCTGAAACAAAGTACAAGTATTCCAGATCAACACAACTAATATTATCACTGACAGACTACTAATGAAAGATATTTGGCCAAGTGCAGACTGCATAAAACTAAATGGGTTATGAAGTAAATTTTCAGATGCTGTAATTTTAAAGAAAATGAACACAGTCAACAACTTGTAAATTAAATCTCAGTTTTCAAACATTCTTAACATTACTTCAAATTCTCAGTCGATGTCATTATCATCATCCCAATTGGTCTTCTAATGATTATTATCAACCAGTTTTCCCAAAAATTATTTTTTGCAGTAGATTTCATAAGAGATTGAAAGTAATTGCATTAGGAGTACATCTTTTTATTAAATTATACTTATAAATCGCATAACATACCCAGCATCTTGTGCTTCATGTGCTCTAATTATTGATAGTAGGTTGTTGTTCTGAAGGAAATCACAGCATGCTGCGTAACTGAAAAACAAAAAAAAAATTCATAATAATAAATGATTTTTGCAAACAGTGATGAAATAAATAGTAATAATTTGTATTTTTCAACAGAATGACAAAGTGTACAAAGTTAAACAAAAAACTATCTGCAGTAAAGGTAATACTTTCAAAAATAATATTTTTTAATCTCTGCTATTCAATATGCCTGTTACATCATTGTATAAGCCTCTTTATGCTCACAGATAAACATGTTTTTCACTGAACAGTGAGATATGTCAGCACCATATCATTCAGTTCTTGATGCAGTAAGATAAAGAGGCATCACCTCTTTATCTTTAAGCTGACCAAATACTCTGAAAGGGTGAGCTCAGGATTATAACAGAGGATGGATGAGCTGATTGATGCAAACTTAGTTTTGTGAATTGTTTCAACAGAATTGGGAGGCTGCCTGCAGACAAGTGTTTGCATGTACAACAACAAAATTTTAGTTGTTAGCATGTGCTTAAAATTTCAGGTTTTAAACTGTCAATGTACATCTCACTATAATAAGTAGTTCATTGCTCGGTATCCTTCCTGATAATGCTCCAGTATTGAAGTTTCTGTGTTTAAACTTTTGTGAAAATAAAACTTCCTGGTCATGATTGGCTTTTAAACTCTTTGGAGGTGGGTGGTTGTGGGCGTTTCCATTCTATACATTGCCTTATAATTTTGACTCCTGATTTTATTGCTAGTGATGATTCTGACCAAGTGCACATCACATTCATTTATTAGTATAGCAAACCCTCCCAAATCAGCTGATTTGGAAGTCGAAAGTTCCAGTGTTCAAGTCTTAGTAAAGTCAGTTATTTTTACATAGATTTTAATATTAGATCGTGGATACTGGTCTTTTTTGGTGGTTGGGTTTCAATTAACCACACATCTCAGGAATGGTTGAACTGAGACTGTACAAGACTACACTTCATTTACACTTACACATATCATTCTCATTCATCCTCTGAAGTATTATCAGAAAGGTAATTACCAGAGGCTAAACAGGAAAAAGAAAGAAAGCATAGGAAACCCAATTTTTGTTCTCTTTTTGCACAAAACATGTTATGAAAGCAGATTTAATGTATGGCTAAAAGATTGTTATCTAATATTTAATTCAAACAATAAATCTAAAACCACAAGGGCAGATATCAAAAACGAAAATAGATCTGAAAATAAAACAGGCCTGATAACTTCAGAAAAAATACAAAAGAATTCTACTTCTGCTATCTCAACCTCTATTCAGATAGCAGAGGAATTTAATGATTTCTTTTTCAGTATTTCAGACAACAGTAATATTGATACATTTCAAACTAAGCTACTCACCTTGAAAAGTTTTACTAATATATCGATATTCTAATTTCCTGTTGATATCCAGGAAGTTAAAACTTGTGGTTTAAATATAAAGAGCAAATATTCTGTGGATATTGTATTGATGATATTCATGTTAGTATTTAAAAGAATTTGTACATCTACCTTAAAAATTTTTATTAATAAATCTTTCAGATCATTATCTGGTGTCCTTGAAATGAATCATACAGACCTATACTGAGAAAATTAAATATATTACCTTATTCTTGTGTACATACATATATTTATATGTATAATGTGCAATCTTTGTCAAAAAGAATGGTCTCTTATTCTTAAAAAATTAATAATTTCCATCGTTACCAAATCAGACAACAGAACTGTCAATTTAACTTAATAACTCAACACAATTCTTTTGTTTACGAGGATGTTATTATGCAACCACTGAAATTTTTAATTCTGAACCTAGTGAAAAATTTTCCCATCAATTTATTTAAAATACAATTAACAAATCTTCCTCCTGTCAAGGGATTCACAAAATACCAAAATAGTGGCTAAGATGTCTACTAGAGGAAGTCAGATCTTCTATTTCTTTTCCTAATCAACAATCAAGCCTTTGCAGAAGTAATCATGTGACATCTTTGCTTATCAATTCATGGCCACACAACTGCTGTTAATGTAACTCTAAAATATATAGTGCTTGCACAGTGCATAGTAGATAATTTTTTACTAACCCTCATACTAACACCAAATAAACTTTACTGCTTTATTTGTTTTATTTTACATTACAGAAACAGTTTTAAACTGGGTTAAGTCTGGTTGAGAAAGGTATGTCTACTCAGTGTACAAATATTACACCAAGAGGGACTGACTATCATTATGGACAGAGTATTGATATCATACTTTATGACTTGACTCAACACTAATTTTGGAGCAGACTGATCATCTTCTGATTATTATTTTCAATTGTGATATAATACTATCAGAGACACAAGTAGGAAAAGGAGTATTTACAATAGGTGGAAATGAATGTAAATAACTACTTGGCATTATTGTTAGTGATAATATTTCAGCAAAATGAATGATTTATATGGAAATCTTTTGACCAGGTTTGAAGTGCGTGATTGAGCTAGTGGTTTGCTAAGATCCAAAAAATCTGATGCAACACATTTTTGTTGCATTCATTTAAACTTATCTCATTTGAAAGTAAGATACGATCCTCCAAATCTTTAATAAAGTGGACAGTTACACAACTGCATTGTGGTGAGCACCACCACATTACATCACATTTTTTGCAGTGTCCATATCAGCAATTTATAGTTTATATATTAATTTTGTTTCACATCACTCAAGTAGATACATGGTATAAATGAGAACCTGTCGGATCCGTAACCATGCACACATTGATGCATATACATATTTTTTAACTTTTTTTAAAAATTTAAATATATTGATTTATTAACCCTTCAAGCCGGTATTTAAATTTTTAAACCCCTACCCTACTGCCGGTAATTTAAATGCCCAACCAGCAGCTGTATTACAGTACTAAAAGTAAAAAGTTATTGCTTCAAAACTATTATACCAATTTAAACCAAATTTTCAGCAGAAGATTCATTCACTTTTTCTCATCTCCAATCTATGTCTTTTCTTGAATGCTTCAGTTGTATATCAATATCATCATCACTATCGCCACTACCCTGTTCAGAATCTTCTTTATTTTCATTACGATTTTCTGGCACAAAATCTTCATCACATTCATCACTATCAAATTCACTACCACTATCAAATATTCTAATGTTACTGTCACACGTCTCATCTAAACATTCAATCATTTGTTCCGATGTAAGATTATGTGACGTGCTTGACCCGGCCATTTTCATTTACTCACAGCTGACGCAACTGACTGAAAGAAAAGCATTCAACTTCATAGAACAAAATCGTATTTCATCACCGATATGCAATCCTACGCAGTTATAAAAACTCAGAGGGGAAGAACGAAGCTTCGTGATAACACAGAGCCAGTTTTACAAATAAACAATACGAGATGGCAATGTTATGACGTTTTGAAGCAAGCACTGCGTGCTGCGAGACTGTCACGTCCACCCGCCGATACATACAACTTAACATGCGCGTGACATTCACGTGCTCCCTGCCTGAAGGGTTAATAATTATTAACCTTCCATTGTAAAAATTTTTGAAGTAAAATGAAAAGTACATAGAATTTTACTTCATTAATAACTTCTGATACTTTTTCCATATTTTTTTTTTTTATTGTTATTGAAAATTATTATTTATTGTTAAAACTTGTTTTACAATCACAGGTTATTAATAAATCAATATATTTAAAACAAATAAAAAAAAAAAAATATATGCATATGAAGTCGGATTCGAACCGATGTGCCGTCCCTCTTGTAAGATCCAACTATTTCATTAATTACAATTTTATTTGGCTGTAACTCTGGAACAAATGAAAATAAGTACCACTGATGATACTGATGATATATCGTTGAAAAGCTCTCAGTGAGCAATGAGGGCTTATTACTGCAGTTAAGAAAAAGTCCAAAATCCAGATTTTTCGACACTTTTGGTTCAGTCGATTGCAATCAAAAGGGGGTAATTATTAAAACAAATAAGTTGTTTTGAATACAAATGTTGGATGCTGTGAATAGTAACATACAGGATGCAAATCAATTTTGATTGATAGTTAAATTCATTAAAAAGATATTAAATACATTAAATAGTTATACATACAACATACATTAATAAATTTAATAGATATACAATACATTAAATAGATATTAATATTTTTTTAATTAAGATATTAAATAAACATTCTATCCATCTGAAGTAATTAATGAAAAGTAATTTCTGATTACATTTACATATCAGTCTGCCAGATAATGATACTACACTATACAAGTTACAAAAAGCAGTTATAGGTTATAAATTGGGTAAAGCATAAGGCATAGATGTCTTGAGTATTGATTTAAACAGCAAAATTATTTGTTTTATTTGTATAATAGTGTTTCTTAATTGTGAAAAGATTTTGGATAGTTGGACTGACATTTTTGTTTTCATACCTTCAAGAAGGGAAATGCAAATAACCTATATAAGGTTTAAATTTGAAATTTTTTACTTGTTTTCTAGGTAATAATACAAGAAGTTGGGTGTCAACAAAACAAGATTTTGCCAGAAAAACAATATGTTTTAGACTTGGCAGGAGTTGTAGGGATATTACGTTTATACTGCCCTCAATTATTGATATAGCCCTTTGCTTCAAAAAAAGAGAAAAAAGAAGCGTTTACTCTGCATTTACTGACTTTAAATATGCATTTGATATATTGTGTTATTCTAACTTATGGCCTAATTTGTATAGACATGATATAAGTACTAGGATTTTAAATATTTTAATCAGTATTTACAACTGACCAACTTCAGTGCTGACAGCAGAAATGGAACAGAGTACAGGGTAGATTTAACAGCGATACTTCAGGGTGATTCTCTTAAGTCTTTTATTTGTTTTTGGTATTTATATTAGCAATTTAATCTCTGTATTTTGGCATAATGATTGTCAAGGAATAAATATGTTTAACATTACAGACTCTTGGCATGATTTCATGTAAATGATGTGGTGGTCTTTGATACAGTTGAGCTAGATCACTAACAAAATTTGAACTTCTTAGTGGAATACTGTTCCATTAATAATTTAATGATAAACACAAAAAAATAATAATTCTGTTTAGGAGATGGTGGAACAAGAAATATTGAGCCTGAATTCTGCAATAATAATGAACAAAAATGTGCAACCAGTTTAATTATTTAGGTTAATATTGTCTTCTGGTGAAATTTTAATAACAGAGGATGAATTTGTTAAGAAGGCAAAGTTGACATCTAAAGAAATGAGACATATTCTAATAAAATTAAAATCAGACTCACGGTAACAAAAACTAAATTATTTGATGATTTGGTAAATTTTATATCCTGTATTGAAATATGGCTCCAATGGCTGTATTTCGGTGCCTATATCTATGTTTTGTCACAAGATTGATTTAAAATCTCTAGTCAGCTTTTTAAATTTATTTTTTACATTGGGTTGAAATGTTTCTGATTATATGTTCTGATTTTTGGAAACAGAAGCAGATCATTCATTCAAAATGGTGAGAACTAAAAAAGATGTTAACTAGTGGTAAAACTAAAGCCACAGAATTGTATAAATTATCAATATTATGTTTAGAAAGAACTGATAGATATAGATGGAAATCGAAACTGTATTATAATTGGTTTACTCAAAAACTAAATTTATTTCTATAGCAAGAAACAATTTTTTAAATAGGCATCCAGCGAGTCAGAAAGTGTACAATTAATTAATGTTGACGGGATGAAAAGGATAATATAAACTCAAAATTTAATCTCATTTATAAAAATATAACTTCCTTCGGCGGTAGTATTTACAAGCAAAGAAGTCTGAACCATTGTAATGAGAATTGGAAAAATATTTTTAATGAAAATTTTTACAAATTTTCCAGTGACTCTGTATGTTTGTGCAATTTTAACTCACTGAGTGATATTCTTTACTTTTTATTGATTTGTCCACTGTTTGATAAGCTATATTGATGTGATAAGAAAGTAAATTGACAGAAATAAATAAATGGAAATAATTACCATGGCATTACCTGGGATGTAATTTTTACAAGATTTACTTATTGTAAAGAATGTCCATAAAATCATTAACTAATATTATGAACTGGGACTTTAAAAATTATAAACCTTGTTTGGTGATTCAATGAAGTGTTTGTATTTACTGTTGAAAATTTTGGTATATTTAAGGAGTAATGTGGGGGATGTAAATTTAATTGACTAATTAGAAACTAGTATTGAATTGTAGTCATAAATTCTTGATGGATTTATATTGATTAATCTAATAGTTCTATACACATATATTTTTTTTATTTGCAGTTTCAGAGTTTAATATATCTGTATGTATATGATATTGTATTTATGAATTTTTGTATGGGGATTCCCCAAAACAAAATAAAGAATAAATAAATAATATTTAAAAAATCTGGAGGAACACATTTTTAATATCAGACTGCAATTTGGGAAAGCAGATACGGAAAACAACAGTATATCAACACACTGTAGCAGAGACACTGTTCTTTTCACAAGATTCTAATTTTTAAAAGTACTATTATAATTCATGTATTTAAAATAAAAAATTTCATCTAATTAATTTTGTTTTGTAATGTATAAGATTAATATATTAAAAAAACCCTGCTAAAAATCATTAATTTTTTTCCTTTTCATGTCAGTAATAATATTGCAGATTCTGATGATATCTTAGTTACTTTCATGAAGTTTTTTAAACATACAAGTTAAAAAAAAAAAAAAAAAAAAAAAATATAAGGTGGGTAATAATATAACACATGAACAACATGAATTACAAATATTAAACACTATTTTCACTATTACTTGGACTTTTTATTTCAAATCTGTTTCTCTCTGCTACAACAATTAATTTATACTAACAATAAAGAACAATTATGAAAGAAATCTGTGATTATCTGTTTTTCCAGATATTAAAGTAACTTCAACAATATATTAAATTTTTATAAATTTATATAATACTAAAAAAAAATACTCTTTTCAAGATTATGGATCAAGAATAATAAATCAGCACAAAATTTAACTAAATGAAAGCGTGTTGTCTTACCTATAGAAGTAAGAACATCCTCGTACACTATTGTGGCTGAAATGTTCTGCATTTTTCTCGTTTCCAAAATCTTCCAGAGGATCTGACCAAAGAAGATCACACATCGGACCGAAAGCTGGTGGTTCTTTAAATCTGTCCAGCTGGAACAAACAAAATAAATTTTAAAATTAATATTAAAAAAGTAAAAATTAAAATTCATATAAAAATAAATTCATACAAAATAAATGCGATTATTCTAAAATAACTGTTACTGTAATATTCAGATGAATAAAAAGAATTAAGGATAGCTATAATTAACATCATCAAAATAAGAGACACAGCAACACACTGTTAAAATTATAATACTGTGCACCCCAACAGAAGATTGTCAGGAGGATGATGAGCAAATTATAACCAGAGAAAGTCAAAAGGAGAGGTAATGAAGAAAAAAAAATCAATTAATAAACTGTACTCAATCTTCACAAAAATTCAAGCATTTTTCCTACTGAGAAATGCTATTTGACATCTGTTTAACTCTGTCATACGATCTTTTTATTTTTATGTTTTTGAGGTTTTTTCCATATACAAATTCAAAATACAACATTCCTCACCAGCCCGTGTTCAATTCATTTTCTTTTATTTTTCCTTATACAAAATCATTTTCTCCTCACTCTCTCCCCAACATTCATTGACATGTTTATGTTTCCTTACCATACAATTTATGGAACTCAATTCTTTAACAGAAACAATCTGTAGATACACAATATTCATTCAACATATTTTCTACAAGTATATTCTCTAGCACAATATGCAACTTTTTTTCTATTAAAAAATAAAAATTAACAGAACTCTTTTTCAACTCATTCTCATCCAGTGTACTGGGACAAATGCACACCTTCTTTCACTATTCCTAATCCCCATTCTCATTTCTTTTTAACCTTCTTTTACTATCGATCATAAACAGTCTTATTTACTCATGAGTAAATTTGGGTTTGTCAAGCCAAAACCCAAATTTATGCTTTTTGTTTATTCTCTGATGAATAATTTTTTAAACTTCTTCCTGAATTTCGCTACAATCAATAAAATTTTACATAATCCATCTTCTTTCTTTCATCTCTACTAACAGACCAACATTCACTTCCTAATACTTTAATAGTCTCCTTACATAGATTAATATCAAAGAATAAAAAAGTGTCAAATATCAAGCAACTAAAAAAAAAATCATAGCATTCGAGCCATAATTAAACAGAAAACAAAATACTGTTTATATTTCATATAAATCCAAAATTAAGCCTTGTACTGAAGTAGTAGTATGTTATTTTTGTTCTCATATTTCTGCCAAATTAAATTCAAACATTTATGTCGGAGAAATATAAAATAGTACATAATAAATACATCAATTTAGCAGAAACTGCATTGTGGAATTCAAAATATATTACAATTAACTGGTCATTTCGCAATATTTAATTATGATACATGAGCCACTGTTATACATTAAACTAAGATTTTAAACATTACATAAGCTATTTTAATTTAAAGGTTTTAATTTTTTGTCTTTTATAACAAAACTCTTCCTATTAAACCCTCAAAACAAAAAAGTGCAATTTTGGGTTACAGTGGAAAAAAAGAGCTTGAGTTAAAATTCTTATGATTTTTAAAATTATTAAAATAAATAAAACATAAAATTCAAATACTGAAATTAATATATTGAAAAATTTTTATGTTAAAATTAAAGATATATTGAGTAAAATACATACTAAACTGTATATATATTTTTATGCCACTGACGTCTCAGTTGTTTATAATTTAGTAGCATTAATATATAATGACAGAAATATTTTGATGTGTACGAGTAAATATGTAGGGAGACCCCCAGATCCTTTGTAGAAAACATTTTAAAATTTGAACTATACCTGGTCCAGATGTGATGTTTACAACCTTTATTTATCTTTTCCTGTGTTCATTTTGAAATTCAATGAACGTCTTTTTATTAAATAAAATTTAATATTTCTGCTAAATTAAATTAAATATTTCCGTTAAGTTAATGTATTTAATAGATCAACTGCGTAAATATTATATTTTCATAAACTTATGTTCAAGAATGTGGAAAAATTTCTGTAAATGATTTTTGCTAATAGTAAAAGTATTACATTATATATTACAATGATAAGTATACATAGATGGAACATTTTTGATTTGGGTTTTTAGTATGTCTGTATAACAGCACTTTTATTGCAATTAAATAGTAATTTTACTGCGCGTTAAATCTCCTGTCATTGCTTAATGATATGCTGAATAAAAAGAATAATTATTTTTTCATTTATGCTAATTAAATTTACTGATAAAATTGGCTCAGAGCATGAAAATTACTAATAATTGGTCAATTTTCTGAATGAATATTGTGAACAGATATGTCCATGATATATTCTGGGTGGACTCATGCAACTTCCTCTAAACTGAATTTACTTCTTTGTACACAAAGTTTTTTTTCATTTATATTAATTTATAAAATGTTTCGGTTTTATTTTTTATTATTTAAAAAAAGTATTTCATGTTTATTGGGAATAAATGCTTGCTTAAATTTTAAAGCGGCACAACATAAAAATGATAATTATAGAAAATAACAAACTACTGAAGTTCTTATTTTATAATCTCTTTTCCAGATCAACTTAGAATAAACTATAATGATTTCTTTTTTCATTTGCTTGACTGTTAATGTTTTAAAAATAGATTTTTGTTCTCTTTCAATGAATAATTTTTTACTTCCTTGTACGAAGTATTGTGATCGTGAAAAATTTTGATTTTCAGATTTCAACGGTAATATCCATTTTGACCATCCCTGAATCAATTTTGATTAGTTTTGATGTGACGTCTGTACATATGTATCTCACATAACTCAAAAACTATTAATCGTAGTATGTTGGAATTTTGAATTTAGGACTGTTGTAATATCTAGTTGTGCACCTCCCCTTTGATTGCAATCGACTGAACCAAGTGTCCAAAAAAAGCCCAAAATAAAAAAAAAATTTGGAATTTGGACTTTTTTAACGCAGTAATAAGTCCTCACTGAGAGCTTTTCAACGATATATAATAAGTGGTACTTAATTTCACTGGTTCCAGAGTTACAGCCAAATGAAATTTTAATCAAAGAAATATTTGGATCTATTAAGAGGAGGAATCAGACTTCATCTCCTTTTTAACTTTTTTCTTAATTTAAATATATTGATTTATTAATAATTATTCAATAATAACAAAAAAAAGAATATGAAAAAAAAATCAGAAGTTATTAGATTTAAAATTTTTTTTTATTAAAACATTACAGTATTTTACAATTTGTTCAGAGTTAAAATTGAACAATAAGTAAATAAGCTAAATTTGGAATGAACATTAAGAAGCTACAGACCCAGTGGTCTGTAACTTAAAAGTTAACAACGAAAAGAAATGAAATTGAAGAGGACTTTGTAAAGCTGGTTTATAAAACCACTTAATTGAATCGATCTATCAAATCAAGGATACTGTTTCTAATTAATCTTCAAAAATCATTGATAGTGTTATCTGACTGCCATATAATTTGGATGCCGATCCAAATGATTTTGATATTGCTGTTAGAGAGATTTCTTGCCTAACGGTTCGTAATTTAAAATCATATATGAGGTTACTGCTTATATACCAAGGTATGTTTAACATTTTTTGCAGTGTTTTTGTCTGATAATGTTCAAGTATGTCAATATTGGAACTGCTTGCTGTACCCCACAATTCAAGCCCATAAGTCCAAATTAGTTTCAAGATGGATTTATAAATCAATTATTTATTTTCTACTGAGAGCCAAGATCTGTGTCCTATTAGCCAGTACATGTTTTTAAACTTTAGGTCTAACTGCATTCGCTTAGATTTGATATGTTTTGCCCAACTAAGGCCAGATGATAATCTAAATATTTACATTTTGAGAACTTGGAATATTAAAGATAGAAACAACTGGGCAGTTTTCCTTTCGAAGGGTGAATATGACGTGCTTCAACTTTGTTTCATTTATCTTTATTTTCCAACTTGTAAGCCAGGATTTGAGAAGAGTGAGATAATCTTGAAAATAATGAGATGGAATAACTGCATTTTCATGGACAACAAGAATTGCAGTATTGAACTACACTGCAATGAGAAACAAGAGTATGTGGAAACTTTTCAGAAATATGCATCTTCACGAAATATGTGTTCAGAAGAAAAATGCATTTCTCTACGGAAAGAACCACTACAGTTCTCGTAACTAATTCCACTAAACGAAACAACAAAACGAAATGAAGCACATTCAATCATAACTCAACAACTGATGTCTTGGTTTATTACTGAGCAACGGCCAACAAATCCATGGGATAACAAACTAACACCGAAAGAACAGACTGCACCACATAATTCTAAAGCATACTGCACAGCAACTTTCCGAACACACTGTACTATTATTCCTATACTATGCCACACTGTACTGCACAATTATACATTGTGTGCTGTACCACAGAATAATTGCAGCATTACATTACACTGGTGTCATAATTCTATTGTAATATTACCAATAAAAAAGCGGTTAATAAAAAAATACGCATTTTTATTCTGTGATATGGGTGAGTATGTTAATAAAATTATTTTAGCCATCAGTATATTTAATATAAAAATTGTTGAATATAACAAATAGCAACTAATATTCAAAAAACTGTATCAAAAGATGTGGTAACAGCTGTAACTACTCTACTGGGTGGAGCTTGAAGAGTAAAGATGAGTATACTTTATCTTATATTCAAGGCACATAATAATGCATCAGACCCGACCAAAGAATTCCTTTATCTGAAATTTACAAGAAGACATTTGTATGCAAATTAATCCCTGCCATCATACTCTATCTCCACAAATGTTTACTTTAAAAAAATAAATATATACTAACAGAGGTAGCAGTAATGGTAAAAACAATATTTCATTACATATCTGAAGCCTATAGGCTTCAGATGTGGTGGTTTCCAAATTAAATTATGGATCATGAAACGCACACACGAGCAGACATGGATTCTAATCGTGCTTTAGAAATTATGAGTTATAAGGTGAAGTTTAAGGGATCACTCAGAGAAAGAACCGTTAAACTAACTCAGACAGACTGTCATCTTCTGATTATTATTGGCGATCACATAGCAAATGCAGATTACAGCAATCAGGTTATATGGTCTCAGTCATAGAGTTAAACTGTAAAGAGAAGCTATGTTTTAACTAATAGCTAAAAAAAAAAAATAATAATAATAAGTTTAAAATTAAAAAAGAAATGGAATCTTAATGATAGTAATAAGTTTTGAAGGATATATGTGAGTATATGACTGTTTCCATCAATTAAAAACATTTATCTGTTTTTAACCAACCATTTTTGATTAAGTTTTTCTAACATGGCACCATCGGTAAAATACAATTATTATATATAATAAAAACTGCTTACCAATATATTATTCATTTCCCTCAAGCACTTTCAGCTATTCTGCCATTTCAGAATGGATTATAATTTATGATTGAAATACATAAAACTATAATACTCACATATTTAAATTATATACATAAAAACTGATCGTCATTTTGTAAAAGTTAAAGTCAAGTCAAAGTAACTATGTCCGTATTGTACCAGTATCACAATTATCATAACAAGTAAGTTTACAAGGTGAAATAATAAAGATTTGAGTAAAAAAATACAAAATGAGATGAAATGAGAAAACTATAAATAATTTTCTAAGGCCATTAAAACCAAGCGCAAAACAGCAGAGAAACTGTTTGAAGGAGATATACAGTATACCATGAACTCTTCAGAATAATATAATTCCTAAAAGGGAATATATTGTCAAATCATAAATGGAACTGTTAATTTCATATAGGTGCAAAATTAATTAAATTTTATAAGCTTTTAAACAATACACAATATTGAACTTCTCTAATTATAGAGAAATTCTGTTAACATTTCCATCTCTCTAGAGGGTTAAAATTTTTAATGAAACAAAATTTCACGAATTCACAATTGAACAAACAATATATTTCATAATAAAATGAATAATACGCTACGGACAGTGATGTAAGTGAGTTGCTTACATTTAAAAATTTATATATCTCTCCAACCACCATTAATAATGAGCAAGTGCTATAATACACATGGTGAATAAGGCTCCAAGTGTGTCAATCATGGATCGGCCAGTTTATCACACAGGGCACTAAATCCCAGTTATACGTCAACTCCATGCGACTATTATCAGCTAATTCATTTAATGTGTTAATCATTCAATCAATATTGGTCTGATCAAGTGAACAGAATCACTATTAACGCTCTGTTGAGAAAAATAATTCTGATATGATTTAAAAGCAAATAAACTGAACTGGCAATAAAATTACAATAACCATATAAAATTAATAAGACAGTAAAAAAGATAATTAAGACAGAATCTTGCAATTAATTGTAAACACTTTTACAAGGGAAGCAGTCTTATAAAACTTTTTATAACAAGAGTGAAAATTATTATGATACTTGAAATATAATCATCATAACCTCTGCCACACAAAACATTATTGATAACAACTAATTTTACGAGTGATAATTTTGTAAATTTAAATATTATCAATTACATAATCTTTTAACTTAACTGTACAATACTTGATTAATTTTAGTTCACAAAGCAATTCCACGGCTAATAAAAAAACCTGCTAATTTGTTGAGATGTAATCATTTATAATGGATCTTACGTGACATTACGTATTTTATGCGTAAAATGTTATGTTACAAAGTAAATAAAAGAAAAAATACTTGTTAAAAATTTTGTTAAATAAATATATTTTGTAGAATGAAGTACCAGCAATTGTGTGTAAAACTTCTGAAGAGAACAGAAAAAAATGGATAAAAAAAAATTTGAAAACATCATGAGAAGTAAGTTTCAAATAAAATAATTGATTCAGTAATTGAATTCAATGAACAAAATATTCAAAACATGGTTACGCTTAAAAATAATTTAATTTTTAACCACTAATTTCTAAATTAAATGAATTTTTTCTTCCAAAAGCCTAAAAGAGCTAGCACCTTTTTTAGTAGAGCTTCCAGAAAAATTGTTGTTGATGATAGTCATTAAAAAAAATGAGTAAAATTTGTATTTTACAGTTATAAAATTTGTATAAACTTTCTCTATGAAAACATTTAAAAAAGTTGATTCTGTTGTGTATAATATGCCTATATCCATTGCTTGTATCAGCGGGTGAATTTGTATCAAGTCTGGTCAATGTTATATTTAGCACAATCACTGTATTTTATTTTGTATACTCCTGGGTGTGTGTGTGTGTATATCAGTCTGTGTTTTTTGTTGGTCTTCTATATGATTTTATGTATGTTATTCATTGTTTTGATAATGAAAATTATTTTCCTATCGACTATTCTCTTATTGGGAAGCTTTCAACATGTGAAAAAAAATTATAAGTTTTCAATAAAATAAAGAACAGAAATTCTCTTCAGTCAGTGCTATAAGTAAGAGATCTCGCTTTACTCAACAAGCGATCAACTACTATTATCCATTCATAAAGCATACAGACCAAAATTTGAAGCATTATGTTGAAAAAAGAGATAAGCCGATTTTGATGGACTTGCAGCTTGGTTACTTTGGTCATGATAAAATTAAATTCAATAACGAGGGAAACTTGTTGGGCTTGTCTATCACTGGATTGCAAGAGGCGGTTTAGTATGCTTCCTGGTCAGAAAAAGCCCGGTCTGACTCCTCTAGTTTTTTCTCTGCCTACAATAATAAAAACATAGTCCACGTAGAAAAACTCATCATCTACATTTGAAAGAGAAAAAGATTGTCAGATATGGATTTATCTTTTACTCTTAAAACTTTGTAAAGAGTACATTTATAATTACTAATTGGGCATTTCTTTTACAAATGAAATGCCTAACACGACCGATCAATCATGTTAGGCATCTGACCTGGATTGAGTATTGTTTAAATGTTTTCTGAGCAAAACACAACACACATCAAAATGCAATTAACTACGGTTTGCAAAAACTTAGAGTTTTCCTGTACACTGATATGTGCTGACTTTAGATACATTTTTATTATTTATTCATGAAAACATAAGTAGCAAATTTAATGACCATGTATAAGTGTTAATTGAAATTAAGCCTGTAACAATTATATTTTTCTAATTATAATATTTGGTAAACTGAGATTCAAAAAACACACATATAAGAAATAGCAAATTAAAATTATGTATCTTGGTAAATCTGATTCATGACTGTAAACATACTTTTTTGTATTTTGATTAGTATACAAAATTTCATCCGGTAGCCAAATTTACAGTACTAGTAATAATTTCATTCAATGCAACACAACATAAGTGAGATGCAAGAAGTAATGAAAATTTGTTGACAGACAAGGCAGGTTCATAATGTACTACTTTCTGCCTGAATGAGATAGACTTTAAAAAAAAGGAGTGTACCTAAAAAAATGAAAATCCAACAATTTTTTTTTAATAAAATTCCCCTACTCAATTACTTTACAACTTAATAAATATTAAAATGAAATTTACTGAAACAATTGTTATACCATATCATGTCAACATTTCTGGTGAATGATAAATGGTCTTGAGGGGAAGGAGAACAACATATATTATATATATATATATATATATATATATATTTATATGTGAGTATATACATTCTAATCATCCAAAGTATGATTAAATTACTCTTTTGTCAGAAGGGATGAAATAACTAATGTTCTGTAATGCAATAGTTAAATTTTAATTTTGTTAAGAGTATGTCCATAAAAAAATACACATGGTGACACAATGAAAGATGACAACATAGTTTGTCTACAACTTTTAGGCTTTTGACGTGAATTAAAAACAAAACAAATAAATAAATAACTTTCAGTAATATTAACTGCTACTAAGGAACAATAAAAAAACCATATTAAGGTAATTTAATATGATACTTATCACTCCAGAAATTCAAAATTGCTTAAATCCAATTTTACATATAAATAGCTTAGTTATAATCTACTAATAGTTTAAACTATTAAAAACTTATATAGAGGTACGTAAACATCCAGGCAAAATATTATTCAGCCACCATGTATAAAAATATTTTAGTTCATAGTTATCTACATTAGAATAGCAACAAAAAAATTGCATATGTCAAAATATGCCAAAGACATTCAGCAATGCAAACTAGGTCTTGTTCAATGTTATTATATTGTACAACATGAGAAAAATTCTATTAACATATTTGTTGAAATAGCAAACAAACAAGTTATACAAAAATAAAAGTCAACTTTTCCCAAAATTTACTGTAACTAAGAAAAATCACAATCTAAAACTTAACCTTGATACATATATATATTTTTTTTTTTTTGAAGATGACAAGTATGCAGAAATGCTATGATTACATGTATTTGACAAGTCATGATAGAAAGCACTGAACATCATTTGAAAGGTTATCTTGAAGCTTTAAAAAAAATTTTTTTACAATAATTTCTGTCAGATATATAGAAAACAGATTTAATAAATTAAAAATATAAGATTTTAAATACTCCATTTTTAATAATGAAATGGAATTTTTTTTTAATTTTGGATATCTTTCAGACGGCAAATAATCTTAAGCAAAAATCTCTATTAGCATTATTTTAGCATTAAATGTTTAGGCAAAAATATCTTCAATTTTGATGACGAATCATTTTTAAATGCACACTTACAATTCAAAGCAATGAAGGTAACAAATTCTGTGCGGAGTATAAGACAAAAGTGTTTTTAATTTTTTAGTTAAGTTATGCTTATGACCGAATAGTTGTCGCCAGCATAGGCTCTACTTGTCCGGCCCCGTACTGCGCTCCAGAGCCTGATTTAATGTTTCTCTGAAATATTCAAGGGAATAAACTTTTTTTAGAGTAATCAATATTCTGTCGACGATTAATTTAAGCAATTTTCCATTCTAAAAAAAAATCCATATTTCACAATAAAAACACGAAAATTTTGGTTAAAATTCAAAGTTGAATCTTTTTAAATTCATAAACCTTAAAAAATAAATTTCTATATTTCCGATGGAACTTACACAAAATGTTTCATACTACTCTGTCAAACCGCAAAGTTTTATATTATTTGATCGTACTTTGTTATTAAATTATTTATTCTTACTATTATTATTTTATTAAATAATACAAAAAACTTTGCTTGGAATCAGTCATTCTTGTAAACTGTTAGAGAACTAATAATAGTCATCTTAACTAACGTAGATTATTATGCAAATATAGACAAAAACTATTAAATAAAACTATCGATGATAAAATCGGTAATGCCGTTACTTCACCGAACATAAATAACGTTATAAAAAACTTATTTTAGTCAAATTCGATATTTAAGGAGGTAATTTATTAAATAACAAAATCGTAGAAAAACGAAGAACGATTTGTAGATACAGAAACGGAGTGCAAAGTGGAAATACGATTTTACGAATAGGTATAAGGGATAGATCTTAAAATAAAATAAAAATGAATGAATTTATCATGAAAGATAACCGCCACGTTAAATAAAAAAAGACAGAAAACCAATTAATGGTCGATATCGACGATCGGCTGTAAATAGTAGAAGATGCATACAATGAATTCCCATCTGCGATGAGTACAATACAAGGTGATATGACAAGGACAAGGCGGGTTGAGTTAAGGAAGACGTTCCAATGAGTGGCAGGGCGAACGAGTAACTAAGGTTGGCTTTATTGGCTTTCCATAGCCCAAATTTACAAGCGACAGAACGGAACACAAAACACCACTCGAATAGAAAATTCAATATGAAAAATTGATCCTCAAAATAACAATAAAAATCAAACCTCTTATCACAATAAGAATGAAAAAGGGCAAAAAACGATCATCAAATGAAATAAACGTTTCCATTCAAATGTTATTCCTGCTGATACCACTAGAAATAAAATCTTGAAATATAAAATAAACTAAAAAAAAGAATATAAATATCACTAAGAATACTTAAAACCCACATATAACTTGTAACTGTTTTTAACATTGTTTAGGAATAATAACACTACACTATTCCCAACTACTGTTGAAAGGAGGAACAAATGTGTTTTTATTTTGGCCTACTGTACAAACAAAAAATATTTATGTAATGAATGTTTCTTCCAGGGTGAAAATGTTTTAATTATTTATTTTTTAAATTCATTTTAAAATTTCTTATTTTTTCTTCATTTTTACTGAATAAGATTTTTACTGTAAAAATTTTAAATAAAATATTACTTACACAAAATAACAAATAATTAAGACATTTCAACACGGAAAAACCATACCTTCACTATGTAAATCCTTTTCTGGTAATTTTTTTCTGCAAATTTTTATTGTGAATTTAACAAATATATAAATTAACTACAACAGAATAAATTGTTTAATCGATCAAGAGGATTTAAAATATATATGTGTGTGTAAAACCAATCTTAGTCGGTAATCAGTTCAACAATATTTTTTTGAACAAATATCATTCCACAAAATTTTTGTTTACTATAAAAATTATTTAAAGTTCAGTCTTTCTTTATAAATCTCAGACACAACAAATAATAATTAAATTTACTTAATTATTATTATTTTATGCAAAATTAATAAAAACAATTAATATTTTTATACAATAAAATGCTTACGATTTTAATAAAAGATCATTTTACTAGCGTAATAGTTCGGCGTAGCGATTTATTCAAGAGAATGAACGGGAGCCGTTTTTGAAATTTGTTAATGTAATATTTCTTCAAGTTAATTATCGCGTAAAAAACAGGTTTAATGTTCACCAGATTTTATTAAACGTCTCTCTCTATCTGTTAAGATTTGAATTTATAATTTAACAGAGATAGACAAGTCTGAAAATAAGTCGTTAACATATGTACGTGAACACGAACATCTTTTCTTTTATTTTATTCTAAACTCTTAGAATATACCTAACAATGGCGTTTTTTTTTAAATATTCACTGGATACGAAGGATATCAGTAAAGACCGCTGGAAAATTTCTCTCGTTAAGGTTAGAGAACCAATGTCGTTCATGACCACGCCAGTAATGTACACGCTGCATTGTTGTTCGTAAGTTGTCGCGTTGTATTATCTTTGATTACGTGTGAGTTAATAGTTATAAAATGAATAGGAAAATCAAAGTTGCCGCCGATTGTGAAATACGTGGAGTTATACGTTTTTTAAACCATCAAAACGTTGCCGGCTGTAATTCTTAGGCAGTTGGTTGCTGTGTACGGTGAAAATGTAATAAATGAAAGAAACGTCCGAAAACGGTGTCATCCTCAGTCACCAACCAGACCAACAAAGGTCCAAACAGCCAGAGCCATTTGGATGCAAGCTAATGACCACAGTTTTTTGGGATCGGTTTGGCATATTGCTGATCGATTTCATGCCGCGTCGAACGACTGTAAATTCAGAAGCCTACTGCGAAACTCTACGTAAGTTACGGCGCGCCATTCAGAATCGAAGACGTGGGCGGCCGACCAATCCGCGCGATAATGTACGTCCACATGTTGCGGGTCCGACAAGTGATTTATTGAGAACATTTGGATGGGAAATTTACGATCACGCACTATATAGTTCGGACTTAGCTCCTTCTGATTACCATTTGTTTGGGAAATTGAAAGAATATTTGAGCGGTAAGCGATTTGCGGTTGACGATGAATTAAAAAACGCTGTTGATCAGTGGCTAAATGGACTGGCGGCAGAAGAATACGACGAGGGTGTATTGAAGCTGGTGTATCGCTACGATAAATTTCTTAATTCATGTGGCGATTATATAGAGAAGTAGTACAAGGTATGCGGTTTAAGAGAAATAAAAAGTATTTGTAAAATTTTCAGAATAAATCTTTTACTACGAAACGGTCTTTACTTTAGAGATAACCTCTCGTAAAACGACAAAAATAATTCATATCATATTCACGTCCACTTCGACAAACAAAAAAGCAATTGAAAATTATTCCACCGTTCAGAACCCGACTCTTACTTAAACCACCTTTATTAAAAAAAAACATAAACTCCACGGAATATGTAACAATAAGCTACACGTTTAAATTAGAAATAGCTACAGCTACGTCTAACTAAATGAAACAAAGTAATTCGACTGTGCCTCTGTCACAACGGCTTAATTTCCTCTTCAGAATTTTATTTAGTTTATTTTCAAATACGCTCGAAAAAATAGGCTCCTTTTTTATTTAAAAATACAAACTATAAACTTAAGTCTGACTAAAGAAAACCGTTAAAAGATCTTTATTTTTAATAAAATGTAAAACGAATAAAACGTTATTAATTATCCTTGGTCAAGCCGTATATTGAAGGAAACATTTTTCGCACAAATAGGATAAGAAGACCATTTTATAAGGGCAACTATGTAAAAAAAATTAAAATTAGAGAAAATTCTATATGTTGCCGATCAACGACACCAAAATTAAAAAAAAATCCAGAAATAAATAATTATTTACGTAATTTGTTCATTTATTCCACTCCAATAAAAGAAAAATAACACGTGTAACAGAACTAAGAGGTGGCACATGCGGAGAAATTGAAAATTACCGTTTGATATTAGCGGTGTAATTTTGATTCCGACCGTTGGATTCAGTAGTTTTCTCATACTACTTTAAACGATTAAGAAATTTACCGTAAACTGTTATTTGTCGATCGCACTTTTATCACTTGAACATTAAATTACAGATATCAAAATGCGCTAACATGTTAATGTTAAAATTAATATAAAGAAAAGTAAATCTAAAACCCGTTTTAAAACGATGGTTTTCTTTTAAAACGAAATCGCTCTAAAAAGTAGAAAATAATTTTTCAGTGATTATAAGATAAAAGCATTTGGAAAAATATTGTTAAAAAAGGAGACAGACTTATAGGCCACATATTAAGGCATCCTGGAATAGTCGCTTTAATATTAGAGGGTGAGGTAGAAGGAAAAAATTGTGTAGGCAGGCAACGTTTGGAATATGTAAAACAAATTGTTAGGGATGTGGGATGTAGGGGGTATATCGAAATGAAACGACTTGCACTAGATAGGGAATCTTGGAGAGCTGCATCAAACCAGTCAAATGACTGAAAACAAAAAAAAAATCATTTCAATTTATGTTCACATTTTTACCTTTATAGATTCTCACAGAAAACCTACTCGAATTCTTCAGCAATATTTATCTGCGCACAATGACTTTCTTTTTACAAATGTTGAAAATTATTTTGATTATCTTATAGTCACTGAAAAATTATTTTCTACTTTCTAGAACAATTTTGTTTTAAAAGAAAACAAACCGTCGTTTAAATTTTTTTTAAAAAGTTTATTTACTTTTTAGTCTCCCGTCCGCACTTGTTTATTCAGATGCCACCGATTCAATTACACCGGTTTATAATTTTTTATCGTTCTATCTAACTCTACTAGCGCTGGGTTATTGCACGGTTTCAATAAAAAATTATTTCACGGTATCGTTGAAAAATTTGGATAGCATAGTTTTGCGTAGAGGTTATAGTAACAAATCGTTTCGGTGCCACAACAAACCCTTATTTATCGAAACTTTGTTATCGGTACGTAAAAAAAGAAATATGTTTTCACAACGGCCGCTCTATTGTATTTAGAACGATATTAAATACGCTACATTAATATTGTCATCAGAACCAAAGCTCTGTGCAAACTTTCAGCTTGATTGGATAACGGGAAGCGTGTCAAATTTCATTTACTAAATTTAACCTATACGGGATTTCGAACGTAAGAAAATCATTGAAACGACCGTAAATATCTATTTACGTATTTTTTTAGTTATAAAATTGGATTGCAGAGTACCGACCGGCAACTGAAATAATGCTTTATATAGCTGAAAAGGAAATTATTTTATTCTTAGACTATGTGCGCGAGCAAGCGCGTCTTTTCAAAACATCCATTTCTAAATTTCTCTGTACATCTCATTACTTTTTTTGAGAAGAGATGCTGCTCGATAGTAAACTATTACGCTTCACGTTTCTCTTAATTCAACAGTTCTCTTTTCTCGGATCGCAACGGTACAGTGAAGCGATAACAAACGGTGACAGAACCGGGGTTAATGACGACCGACATAACGTTCGTTTAGAAAAGATGATTCGACCGATCGTGACGAGAGCAAAAATTTAGCAGAACTAAGATCGTTTGTTATTATGAATAAATAAACATACGTTCTACAGTTTTAACGGCCGAGGAACGTAAAAATTACTGTTTTCAGTTATTTTTTAAGGATCTTAAATTCAGCTTACGGAACGAAAAAGACAAGGTTAGATTATTCAGCGCGCGTAACATAAAAAAACACTTCCGATACGAAAGGGTCGTCTCGACCGGACAAAAATTGTTACGGTATTTTCTTTCGTAATATAAATAAAAATATTAACGAAACATATATAAATATATTCGTTGTAGCGATAGCTGTATCGATATGTTCCGAGGATGACTGACAAAACCGTTAGCGGTAAAACGGTAAGGGCGAGAGCGAGAGACGGTGCGGACGATGAAACGGTACAGCAGCAGGAAGGGTGTCGGGTCGCTGCCACCTGTATTGATCGTACGTCGGAACACCCGCGCCCCTACAGGCTCGCCTCGCACTTGTTGATCGGGGAGGCCGTGGCGTTCATCCCTCGGCCTCACCTTCACGGTCATCGGCACCTTCATCAACGCATTCGATCCTCTTCCGCCTGACGAACATTCACCGCGATAAATAAACGGGTTTAGAAACTAAAACGGTTACTATTAAAAAAAAAAATTCTAAAATCAACGGCAAGTCCGCTTATACCTAATACGAATAGAATAAATCTCGGTTTAATAGCGGTAAAATGGAACCCACTACGATTTACATGTTCATAAATAGCGAGTGAACGGAACGGCGCACATATCTTAGTTGTCATTTTATAACGAAACGACCACTAACAATAAATAGGGGTCCAATTTTCAAAAAAATTATCTGGAATCTGTTTCATCTCTCTTTTTCTAAGAAGTGTACTATTAGACGTAAGAGACTGATACAATAAAATGTCGGTCCTAGACAGATTCTAAATAAAGCTGTAAAAAATAAAAACGCTCATTATAGCGAATAAACTAACTAACTGTACCTTTTATTAAACGTTTATGAACAAGGGAAAAGGATAGAAGCAAATATTCGTGCTATTCCCTTTTCAATTTCAATTAGAATTAGTTTTAATACACATCTGCGCTTTAATAATAAAAAATTATTTTTGACTTATCCAATCCACACATTTTTATTTTATTTTTAAAAACTCAAACAATTTAAGGATTTAAATAGAAATATATTTTCTTTTAACACGACAGGAAAACTGATCGATCAACCACAGTCGATCGATCGATGTTTTCAGATCAAAAATAAGATTAAGATTTCACCTTCTAAAATTTAGACTTATCTTTTAAATTTAAACAGATCTTTGTCAATAAAAGATGAAATATACGAAAATATCTATCTTAATTACTCAGGATTTGGAATACAGGACATTCGTAGCAGTAATACTTTTAAGGAAAACCGGTGAAACAACTTATCTATCTAATTCGTAATTATAGTGCGTCAATGGCAGGCTGTAAACGCGATTAAAATTTAGCAAATGGATTTTTACAGACTCTCGTTGGGTATTCCCGCGAAAAGAACAGTTTAAATGAATCCAGGCGAGCGATATCAGGGCAAATTTTTGTTTTGGCTTTTATATTTTTGTTCTCTTTATTTTGCCTTAATTAAATTTTAATCAAACCTACATCTTTTATTACGAATAAACATAAATTTATAATTTTTTATTTATTTTTCTTTTATTATAAATTTTATTAAGAATATAATAATTGACCATAAATTTTATCATATAAACAGACTTAATACGGATAAATATATAAATATATGTGTAATTATTTGGTAAATAACAGGTTGTTAATTTGGTTAAAATACACAACAATAAATAAATCTAAAATGAGTATCTAAATATAGGAAATTATAAATAGAAACGGCCATTGATAAACAACCGAAAGAAAAAATGAGTGGCGAGACGCGGAGTGAAAGTTGACCGCTAAGAAACCTTACACGTTTCAATATAAGATCTGAAGATCGGCCAGTAAGAAACTCTCGTAGCGCGACCAGATCGGACTGCGCCAAATATATTAAACTATGTTTATATATCGTCTAATTCGGCACTTGTATTATCTCTTCAGTACGCTAGCTTCTTCGTTTATCGGCGCACGCTTCAATATAATTATTTTTTTATTAAAAAGAACTAACTTAAAAGATTTAAAATTATTCACACGTTATCGGTAATAACACGAAGGAAAAATCTCCACCCATTTATTACTGAATACTTTTAATTTATTTTAAATAAAAAGTGCAATTTATTATTACTAATGAACATAGTTCATCACGGTATTTTCACGTTTATGATTTCATTTGTGTTTAAATTAAATCCGTTGTAAAAAAGTCAAAACAGCAATTATATTAAAAAACTAATATTTAAAACAAAAACAATAAAAATCTATTGGACTTTGATTTTTAAGATAATAAGTATGTAACAAGCTCAAAGCATATACGGGAGATTATGTTGTATCGTTATGAAAAATGTCAAACCTTATACTTAAAAACATAAATAAAGTAATTCATATTTTTATCGTTCTAGAAGGCATAATTTATAATAATGACCGGATTTAAAAAAAAAAAAAAAAATTATAGCAGTATAACTAATCGAAATCTTCACCTAAGTAGTACACATTTCCTAAGTGTTAACACTTAAGGAAATTTCAGTAATGAAATGAAATCGAAAAGATTAAAATAAAAGCGACAGCGGAGTAAAATAAGCCCAACCCCGATTTTTTATCTTTATGAAACGAGTTAAACTCCACGCTCAAAGACAGAGCCCCAAATATAATAAACATCATCTTCCTGTTATATTTCTCGGTAGACTTGCCGTTAGTTTTTTTTTCTTCCTAAGCTGATAAACTGTCGGCATAAATCATCCCAACATAAATGAAAATTTGGGTTAAACTGTCTCCATATTATCATAATAAATTATCAAATATAAATAATTAGTCAAAATATTCACAGATATTTTCTGCCATACGACTGCAATTCGAGAAACGTTTCTGTTTCTCACCGAATTAATATTTTATTTACGGTGAAATTAAAACATTTTTATATACTTCGTAATTAAGCATAGACGTTTCTCACTTCGGTAGACAAAGCTAATCTACATCTCACGTCCAATGTGAAAGTATAATAGTAAAACTGACCGCACATCTGTGGTACAGGCGCAAACAGGTTTTGAATCGTTAACATGTAAAACGAATATTTTTATTAAAAACTAAAATATAAATTAATACTTTTACTTTATATATATATATATATATATATATATATATATATATATATATATAAATACTTTTTGCGTTGAAAGTTGTAATTCGATTACTACAAAATATTCAAATTTGCAAAAAAAAAATACCAATACCTAATCATTTCTTTAGATAAGTGCATCGTATTAATACACATATTTAAAATAATATAAACTTGTTTTTCAGGAGTTGACACAAAATGGAAGGGAGTACAACAAATTTTGTACAGCTATTAGCGGCTACAGAAGACATGGAAGCGAAACGGATCGCTAAGAAAAGAAACGACAAAAGTGTGATGAGTTAAGTATTTCCTTTTTAATATTAAGATCGATCAAACTGAACCGACATCGACAAATAATTAAAACACAAAACCGCAATCTGAAAAATCATTCGCTGTAATTCTGATGAATTAAAGCTGCAAATATTTTTGCGATGAAATAAAGGAAATGACAATGACGGTTAGATACTTGTAAATTTAACATTTTCAACACGATATAACTTCTGACAACGGTAAAATCAAAAGGATATGACGGGTAAAGCATGTGTATTAGATAAAGGAACAAGTAACATGAAGCGAGTTAAACTACACATATAAACAACTTTACCGAACGCCGTACATTGTTTCAATTCCTTTAAACAATGCAATTCAGAGTAATTATTATCAATCGTAACTACTCGAAGGGAAATACAAATAAAGAAAAATGCTAAAATGCTAGTGAAATAATTTTGAAAACAAGATATTTTTCTTTAGATAAAGCTTCACGGTTACTTCGATTGTAAACAATCATCGGTAAATACAAAATTGAGAGGAAATAGTAAAGTAAATGAAAAATTAAGAAATAATAAATATTAGTTAACAGATAGGCGCTCTATTTACGAAACGCTAAATAACGAATGTGTATTTTTTTGCTTGATGAAATTCACCGCAGAAACTCTCAAGCTTGTGCTTAGGAATGTGAAATGTAATTTTTGGAGCGTATGAAAAATATTTGAAGTATTTTAGAACAGTACTGTAATAATAGTTTTTTTTATTTTATTTTTTTATATTTTACGCAACAAAATTTTATATATTATAAACACACATTTACTATATATTTTACTTATTAAAAAATCACTATTAAAAATACTCTTTTTATACAATGTACTGCTTTATCTTCAGCACTTATTATTTTTTATTTTTTAATTTATTTACCTATATCCTCGGCGTCTAACGATGATGATCGTTAACGTCGAAATTTTAGATTTTCAATAAAATTTTTGTAAACGATTTTTAAGCGTTTTCTTGTATTTCAATTTATTTAAAGGGGATTTTATTTCACCACGTAGATACACATCTTAAGCGAAAAGTCTATTTTAATCGATCCTATTAAGTTTGATCTACCTTAAGAAAAAATGAAAATCGGACTCATTACATAAATACAAAACATTAGGCGTGTCTAATATTTACACACCTTAACGAAATCAAATTCTTGAGTAGGATTCAATTTACCACTGATTTTTAATGGTGAAAATAACGCCGATCGTGTATTATCTTGGAACGGCTCATCTGATACACCAAAATAAATTGCTCTTCAAAAAAAAAAAGTTGCTTTTTGGGATAAATAAATATATATTCTATACGAATGAGTATTTTTTTTTTTTAAAGATGGAGCATAGAAAAAATAATATAAAAAAATATTAGTAATCAGATTTAATGACTGTACTTAAGCGATCGACTGATGTCTCCGAATATGTAGTACATCTTAGGTAATTTTGAGCCTGTAAGCGACAGCATCCCTCTTCGTCCAGCCGGTGTATCTGGAGCTTGTTACTTCCAGGAATTCCACCGCGGTCCAGGGAGCCCAAAACGTACTTTGATGTGTCGTTAATCGAAACCCGAGTACAGAAAACTAGCAAAGAGTCGGATCCAGGAGCCATCGGCGTTAAAGTATAATTAATCTGGCCTAATTTTGAACTCTTTAACTCCTGTAACGAAAGGCGACATAAATCGTCTGAGACGCACAACAACAGTACTTCAACAATAGGAATGTCGTACTCCAAACTAACGCGTAGCATAGCAAAACGAATGCGTAATTTATTTACAAAGCTTAATTAACCTAAACTTGATTAAATTATAAAATAAAATTATCATAACAGGAAAAATATCATCGCGACTTAAAAAAAAATGACAAAATGAAAAACAGGATTGTACGAGATTTACATCGAAAAAAGTATTATATTATAGAAAAATCTTAGATACCGGTAACTAACGCCTTTATTTTTACGTACTGGGGTTGTAAAAGACGAGAGAACCGGCACAGAACGTTACATAATCTTCAAAGAGAGAACAAAATCCCTCATTTCATCTCGCACACGTTAAAACACACACGCACAAACACCGACAACGGCAAACCCAACCGACCAAACAACGCGCTCGACAACTCAAAGGGCGTGAAAGCTTTGCCCTCGGGTACAAACAACCGGAAAACTTAATTTGTTGCGTGTAGAGTATTTGCAGCAAAAATATTTTCTAAAATATAATACAAATTATACGGCTTTGTGTAGTATAATAAATAATAAACGTAATGTAATACAAAATTTACATCAGAGTCTAAGCATTTATACGCAAGATAAAAAAATGAAGTATTACAAAGGATCAAATTTCAAATTTTCTTTATAAAATAAGTAATAAACCGCTACAAAAGACAAAAAGCTCAAAGCAATACTTAATTATCCCATATAATGTTTCACGATCGAGTGAATACGCATATTGTACAACGTTATATTAAAGAAAAGTAAATTTACATTATTTTGATCTTTACAATAAAATAGCAATAATAATAAATCGCTAATTAGTGCAATACTTAAGATAGGTTAATAAAACATCTAACAAATGAGGATTAAAGCCGCTTACGCGATTCAAAGTACATAAATCATTACCAAACGCTGTGTACGATTACTTTTTTAAAAAAAATAAGGGGATCGTAAAAGACGAATACAATTTAAACGAATACACTCGAGCCACTTGGAGTTGCTTTAACCGAAAGAAATGATTTTCACTATCCAGCCGACTCCCTACGGCAAAGACAGCGAGATCTTTTTAATTTAATCGTTTATCGTATTACAGTACAAGCGACTGCACTAGATAATGCGATACATTGTAATTAATATAATCATACATACAGCGACAAATATATAATCTGTTAAAATTTAACGTTAAATAAATATCCTTGACGTAATTTAACTCCGTATAAATAATAAAATCTTCCATTTTAAATGCTACAGGTTACATTGCATATTGTAAATCGTACTTTTTTTATTATTTTATTTTTAGTAAAACATTGGTTTTAAATTCTACACATACTGCCAATAAAATAAAAAAAAAACAAAAAAAAACATTAATACAACAGATGAAATCAAACAAATATCTGTTATACAATTCATCCTAATTTTATACAGCAATTGAAATTAAACATTAAAAGTAATAATAGATATCCAATGTATTCTTCTTCTTCTTCTGTGATCCCTAGCTGGTGCCTGAAGGGGGCGGCTGGCCGCGCAACCAATACATACGCTGCTGTGGGTGCCGTAGGATATTCCGAACTTTGCTCACAACGTTTTTCCATGCTTTACGGTCTATAGCGATGATCCTGGCCTGAGAGTAGAGATCAATTTTCTGACTCCTCAGGTCATCTGCAACTAGTTTTATCCACATTTTCTTTGGCGCGGATCTTTGACTCTTCAACCGGGTAGGACGATGCCTATAGAGGAGTCTGTGCGGCAAGTCATCCGGCACACATGACCAAACCATCTCAGCCTCCGCGTTTGGATCGGCTCAACTGTTGGTTGCTGCCCGCATCTGGATCTGATGACTTCATTTCGGATACGGTCATAAAGCGGGACCCATTTGATCTGGCGCAGGCACCGCTTTTAGAAACCTCTAGCGGTTCAAGTCTGTTTAAAGGAGGGTCCAAGTTTCTGACCTGTAGAGGAGAATTGGGACGATAACTGTGCGGAAGAGGCGGAAACTTGTCTGGACGGTAATGTTTGCCCACTTCCACAGGCACCATTTTAGTGAGGCGAAAGCTGTAGTTGCCTGCCCAATTCTGGCGTGGATTTCAGCTGTAGATGCCGCTTTCTTTTCTTGGACCGGTGATCAGAGATGTTTGAATTCTTGGACTTGTTCGATTTGAGCTCCTCCGAGGTAAACAATGGACTGTGAGCCGTCAGTTGTTAGTATCTCCGTTTTGTCAGCATTCATCCTCAGTCCGAAGGACTCTGCTACACTATAGATCTAATACAAAATATCTATGGCCTCGGCATCAGTGTTAGCAAATGTGGAGCTGACGTCTGCAAACATCGGGTCGGTTAGGTCGTGATCCGTAGCGTACCGTGTACTCCACGCCTTCCTGCAAATGCTCTCCACATTACAGCGTCAATTACAATGTTGAACAGCAGTGAAGAGATAACATGCCCCTGGCGAACTCCTGTTTGAATGGAAAATGCATTAAATAATTCGTTTCAGATTCGCACCCAGCTGGTTGACCCATTGTATGATGCTTGGAAAAGCCGAATGGTTTCCTGGGGCACATGTTCGGCTTTCAGTGTATTCCACAGTGCAGGCCGTGGATGCAGTCGAATGCCGACTTAAAGTCAGCGAGCACAGTAACTGTTCGTACTCCGCACTTGATTCTTTCTTCTATCAGCTGGCGAAGGGCGCCACGATGTGCGCCATCATAGCATGCACGATGTGGCCAAAATCCAGCTTGCTCTTCACGGCTCTCTGGTCACGATGTTTCTGCAGTCGCAGTTGAATGACTTTCATGAACACTTTGAAAAATGATTGAAAGAAGGATGATGCCGCGGTAGTTTTTGCAACCTTCACTGTCCCCCGGTTTATGGATTGGTATGATGATGGCTTTCTTCCAGGTGGAAGTACATACTCTGTGAGTCAGATCAACTCAAGTACTTTGTGGAGTCGGTGAAGCAGAATGTCTCCTCCAGCTTTGATCGCCTACGCTGTGACCTCATCCACTCCAGGTGCTTTTCCATTCTTCAACGACCTTATTGCTGCTTTAACATCTTCAATCGTTGGTTGGTCATGGTTCAATGACATTGGTGGTGCATCAATTTGTGGCGGGGCTGCGGGTAGATCCTTGCGGAGGATTTTGTGGAGTTTCTGGAAAAACTCCTTCCAGCGATGTAGCTGTTCATTTGGTGATCGCATAAAAGACTCAACCATCTTTCGGATGTTGATTTTATCTTCCCGCTTAATTTTCTGAATGTGCGGTATTCGTATTTGGATGCAACTTCTTCAAGGTCAGCTGCTATCCCATTTCAATATGCCTTCCTATCTTCTTTCATTTTCCGTCGAACATCTTTGTTTAACTCCCGACAGTGTTCATATTTGACCAATTTTGCTTATTTCCGTTTTTCCACCACGTCCAGGCCCTGATCCGAGATCCATGGCTGCATTCTATGGTGGATGGTAGGGCCAATGGTTTGGCGCAATACATGATGGTTTTAGATACCTGGTTCACCTCATCATTGACATCATCTGTTTTTGTCAGTTCAAATCGATTCGAAAGTGCAATCTGGAATTCCTGCCTGCATATGAGATCCAGCAGGTTTGAACAATTCAATCTGGCTGTTAGTGGTGACTTGCGCATGGTGCGACGTAGGCGCAGAAGTATTTTGACCCAAACAAGATAGTGATCATATCCAAAATCTGGTCCTCGCACGGCAAGCACATCCTAGAGTAATGACCGGAATCGGGAACTGATCAGAACGTATTCCGATACTGCAGAGTCAATGCCAGATGGATTTCGCCAAGTGATCTGGCCCTTGAGTGGGTGTTGGAAGATGCTGTTTCCCACAACCAGATTATTTGATGCTGCGAAGAGCATAAGCGCAGACCATTGTCATTGATGAATCCATGCCCGAAGTTGCCCATTGTTTGCTCCCATCCAAGCCTATGCACACCGACGTGGGAATTAAAATCACCAGCCAGGATGATAATCTCGGTTGTTGAAATTGAATCAAGCGTGTGTTGGACCTGGGTATAGAATTCATCCTTGGCTGAATCGGAGCTTGTTTCAGCTGGGACATAGACTGACAGGATATGGGTCCTGATGGTGCCATCAATGCTGAAGACTGCTAACTGACTTGATATTGGCTGGAAGGTGATTAAGCTTTTAGCCGTTCGGCTATCCACCATGAACCCAACACTTGCTTCTTGTTTATCATCACCGGAGTAGAATAATGTCATTGTCTCATTGGCAACTGGAGGTTGTACTGTCATCAATCCAGATACAATGAGCAGTAGTTCAGACAAAGCTACAATTGACATCTTATATTTGGCTAGTTCCTGTGCTATGATCTCCGTTTGGGCAACATGATGTCAGGTTCACACATTCCATATGGCTAGTAGAATTTCTTCTTTCGGATTGATAATAATTTCTTTCTTTGCCCAGTAGTCCACTTCTCACAAACACTCTGGGTTCCCAGAGTTGGCGCATCGGCTGTCCCGTATGCGGTAGCATTAGCGGTTGTTTCATTCATTTCCATACGGTTTCTTGCCTAGTTTATCCACTATATTAATCGTGTTATATCTTTGCCGAAGATTTTACGGCTTATTGTTTTAGAGTAATACCAAAAAATCTACTGGAGTCTTATTTTATTACTATAAACTTTTCTGTTTATTAACTTTTTTAGCCTCCGGGACCACAGTTAGGTATTTGTTCAGAGGATGAACTTGCACATCCATATTACAAATATAAAAATTATATTACATGCGATTGCTATGCGTGAGATAAATGAAACATACACTCGTATATTGTATGTAAATGCACAAATAAAGATTTTTATAAGTAATAACTGAACGAGCGAAACGAGGTCTTGTTTTAACTCGACCTTTTGGTATATGATCTTTTTCTGTTCAGGATTACGATTAAACGTGTTTTCCAAATTTTACTAAAAGATTGTTTGCGATTAGGCACAAAGAACTATGTGTAACTGATTTTCACTTCAAAATGACAAATTTAGTGCTGGAAAGAGCAGCGACTGTCACTTTTCACTCACAGATTCACCGTCCGCAAAGAGTTCTTTGTATACACTACTTTTTAAACGCTATCTTTTTTTTTGTAGAGATATATAGTCTAAAAAATATTAAAAATAAAAACATGGGGTATAGTACGTTTCCGACAGTCAAGTCAATCAATCAGTCAAATGTCTGGTGTTTTTAAAAACATTGAATACAACATTGATAATGCAGTACGAATATCTTAGCAATGGTAAAACATTTCATAATCAATAACGATCGAAATTTCGTTGTGCACCTCATTCTGTTAAATTTTAAGCAAATAAGCGAAGTCTATTTTGCACAAAGAATAAATACTAATGTTAAAAAATTTACAATTAAAATCGTTAAAAAACATAAGGCAGACACTCTAAGTATATAATTTTACAGATGATAAAAAAATATCATGCATTATGAAGATAAATTTCTAGTATTTACTTATTTTTGTAAACTGATTAATATTAAAAAAAAAGTACTCCACTCTACATTTACCCTATTAAACCACTGATGACATGCTTGCTATTCTCGAGAACGACTATTTTCAGAAGTGATTTATATCTCGTGTCAGATCACCTACAAACTTTGATTATGGCACTTAATAGACGAGACCTGCATATTGTTATTAAAAAAGATATTATTTAGAATTTTTTTGCGAAATATATATAAATGAAATCTCGCAGTTACATCATGAAATACTTTAAAACTATATGATTAATAGAAATTTTCATATTTCATCGTAAGGAAATTTATTATGAAAATTGGTAATTCAGAATAAAGGAAATAAAGGTTAAGTAAAAGAAATTTTCGTTAAAATACAGACTTTTATCAAAACACTTTTCCTAGGAACGTATTTCTAGCCGATTTGTAATTGTTAGTCGGTACACGATGGAAGCGTATTAATTTTAAACGCGCTACTTTCTTCCATCTCATGCATTAATCATCGCTGTCCATTAGTGCGCTTTTGAGAAGGAAACGAACCGACTGTTCTACACTATAAACTCTCGGCCTGATACGCTAAACCGATGCCGCCCTAAAAGCTTTTTATTCAACGAGATTCAAATCAGTCTTAGGGTCGATCGCTTCTACATCGTAAAATTTTAATTTTGACCGTTCAATAAAACTTAACCGACAAATTTCTATTGAAAAAGGTTTTAACAAGTAAACCTGTTTTCAACCTTTTATTGTTTTAATAGTCAATTTCAACAACGTTTATATATTTATAAGTAGTAACGCACAACAGAAAGAAATTAACATTTTTATTTATAAAAAAAAACAAATAAATAAATAACCAGGTTTTTAAAATATCTTCTATCCCCCTCAAAAAAATCAAGAATTAAAAACTTCTTTTTAACACAAATTAAACATTAGATTAACAGGAGACATATGACTTTATAGTTTATGACATCCAACTAACTTAGTCGTTTCATAAAATTAATAACGTACTCATATTAATAATAAACTTAGCTTTTACACTCAACATTTTAATGAACGAGAAAACTTATAACTAACAACAATATAACTTGCTTCATTGTAAAACGACACTGAATAGTGAAAACGACAACACTTGCTCGCACAGGTAACAAGCAACCAGATAAATATTTTAAAGACATCAAAATTACGAAGAACTAATATCATTAGCGTAAAATGTTATGTCTCTGATGCAGAATACAATAATCGTTAAAATTAATACGTTCTGTTATTATAAAAAAAAGATATAGGTTATTTATTATTAATATAAAAAGCGATCTCAACGGTCGTTCTTTAAATGAACCGCTTTAACAAAACTTTTTTCCGGAACAGTAGCTTTATTTCTCGAGCACAGTTTCGATTTCCCTTAATATTTTCTCCGTCCAGTAACTCAATAACTCAGATAAATTTAAGAATCGACTTGAAATTCCATTTAAATTTTATTAATCGAAGAGTTTCTAATCGTTCACAGTTAAACGGAAACAAATTTTCGTTATGTAAAATGAAGAATATTCCCTTAACTTTATTCAAGCACCCGTTTACAAATTAATAAATTTAATTATTATACGGATTTAAAATTAATTATTCGAGAAAAATTTTAAACAAAGTGCGAAAGATAAAGCGCAACATAATAAGATAAAGTTTCTTTAATATTACTGTTAATTAAATTTAAGAATGAAATTTTAATTCCTTTACGTTAATATATCATCAGTTATTAATACTACCATTCAAATCCATTCTTTAACTTCCGAAATCCGTAAAAAAATAAATCTGTTTTTACGGATTTCTTCAACAATATTGAAATATATTGTATATTCTTCAACAAATTGAATAGTTGTACTGCCAAAATCTCAATTAAATCGCAGATTTATAAATATCGGATACGTGAATATTCAATTTATCTAAACGATTTTATAAAAGATGCACAAAAAAATAGAATTAATAATCCTTTTTTTCCAGGTATCACAATAATATTGTTACACCAACGGACTTTACGTGCTTTGTTGAAACATTAAAAACCTTACGCTATTATTTTTAGTCGCATAAAAGCAACTTTAATAAAATAAATAATAATTAAATAAATATATATTCAACTAAAATGACTGTACTTTTTAGCGTTTTATGTGCTTAAAAAAAACTTTCTACCATCATCTTTTAAGTTTTATAAAATATGTACTCTATATAGATACATAAACGAAACCGTATTTTATTAAACGCAATACGATTCTATGAAATCACAAATCTAGAGAATTAAATATGATTTAGCCTGTCACCGGGCTGGCGATCTAGTGGTTAACTCGTCGTCGCAAATCAGTTGTTTAACGACTGATTTTTGAAGTCGAATGTACTGATGTTCAAATCCTATTTAAAAGTCAGTCGCTTGTATACAGATTTGAATACTAGACAGTGTTCACGATGTACTTTGGTGGTCGGGGTACTATTAACCACGCGTCTCAGGTACGGTCGGTCTGATTATGTAAAGGTACACCTCATTTACATATGTGACAACTAATAACAAAACTGTCCACGCTAAGTTATTTTGAGGTAACGGGCACTTTTTATTACTGAAAATTTGGTAGCATTACGTTACACGTTTGGTTCATGTTTTGTAATTAAGATGAAAAGTGGAAAGATTATTTGAATATTATTAAAATTAGATCATCATTTCTCTAGTTATTAAGGAAAAAGCACGGGACACGGAAAGTTGTGATAAGGATGTTTGGACAAGACAGGTTCTGTTTCTAACCTGTGCACACTTACGACGGTTTTGAGACTAACAAAAAAAAACTTGTAAAATTATATTGCCGTAATGAACAAACTGTTTATCTTTAAAAGACTAAATAAAATTAGTGTAACTCAATAAACAAAACAAAAGATACATAAAAATTACCTTTTAAGAACTCACTGATACACTTGAATTAGGACAGAAATTGCCATAAAACATTACGATTAACTTGAACAATGTAAATAATGTTATTAAATAAAAATTATAACAAATTCTAAAAAAATTATTTTAAATTTTCATTCTTCATCTCTTGATATTCAAACAGATGTTCTTCCTCTTCACAATAATTTTCTGCCACAGCTACAGGATTATGAATTACATCTTTACGCCACTGCAAAGTCTGTATTTCTCGCCACTCATCACCAAAACGTTTTTCAACAATTTGTCAACGTCAGCGAGTTTTACCTTTATAATAGCATTCGCTATATTAACTTCACGTATTTCCATATCACCGATAGATTTTTCTCTTTTACGTATGCCTTTATACACTCCAAAATCTGATCTGAAGTTACGTTCACCGCGTACGATGATTCTACCAGAAACCTTTTCTTTCGATGAAGAATCGCTTGAAGGCACTGAATCTGAAATGCCGATGTTGTGTGTTTTTCAAAATCAGTAGTTTTGCTGATTTCCAATCGTAAATTTTAGAATCTTCTCCACGTTTCACAACGATTTCACGGTTGAAAATCGCTAAGTATTCATCCGGTGCAATTATTATTCCTTTTTTTCTGGATGTGTCTACAGACACGATCTGGCGGAAGAAAAGAACGACCGACCGCTGGAAAGACGAAACTGTTTGAACAAACTGTCGAGCATTATTCATTAACCGATATGAAACCGTAATTACGGATGTATTTTTGTTATGGCTCCCGCATCCGTCGACAAACAGAATAACTTCATTTATTTCTTTATTGATAGTTGTGTTGGACGAACGACACAGTACCGAGGTGATTTCATTTGACGCCTTGGGTGAATCTGTTTCCTTCCAAACGTGCCATAAAGGACAAAGATGAAAAAAACCTCAAAAGAGCCACCGGTTAGCCCGACCTGCCATGCCGGTATATTGCCGGTAGGTGGGGAGGGCTAATTAGAGTAACGCACACTCCCCTGGGTGGCGTAATACCACCAAGTCGGTCCGGCCCAGGGGAGTAGAGGAATAAATAAATAAAAAAAAAAAAAAACGTTGTCCTTGCTTTGCTATGTTTTAGAATTTCTCACACAGATTGTAAAGTTATAATAGTAATGCCGGCTTGAATAATAAGCAGAACGGTTTGGAACCTTAGGCGATACTAAGTTTTTCTCACAATCGTATGATAAGAATTTTTGTACAATTTACTTCCTGCCGTAAAACATCATAAAGTGCTGAAGCTCTCGGCCTATGAATGTTTAGCTCGGTCGTGCGTTGGATACTCTCAACCTCATCTGATATTTTTATTTGTTCCTTAAGCGTAATACTGAACAAGAATCGGTTGAAGGTTGTTTACAAAAACCGATATTGAGATTTTAATTACAATATTTTCTAATATATGACATTTTACTTTTTAACTTGTATACTGACCGGATGGGACAGAATTGTTATAAGACCTCCAAAGCTTGTTAACATTAAGTTCACCGGTTACATATTCTGTTACCTTTAGATTTTTCCCGACAATAATGTTTTTCTAGCAGTAGTAATTTTAAAATGAGATTTTTCATCGCTTCCATCTCAGCGGCAAATTTGTTACAGATTTACCAGCTTTTCATACAGGGTCATTCACGGCAACCGGATGTTTTTCAAGTGGGTTGTACTCGGGCGTTCGTGGTGGGCGGGTCACGTGGCTGGTGTCCGACGTTTCCTTTGTTCATAGCATTTACATTTTAGTCGTTGAGATGGAGCCGTGGACGCTAGACCAACGCCTGCACGCGTATGACAGTTTTGTGCGAAATGACGAATCCGTAACTGCAGTTCAGCGAGAATTCCGCCGTCAGTTTAATATCCATCGTAATGCAAGTGTCCCTTCTCGTAACACAATATTGCGACGGGTAAACAACCTTCGAACAAGCGGTTCAATATTGAAAAAAAAAACCACCGGGTCCACGACAAACTGCTAGCACTCCGGAGAACATCGAACGAGTAAGGGAAGCCATTGTCAGAAGCCCACGCCGCTCTATTCAGAGGCATTCAGCAGCGCTTCAAATGAGCACAAGTACGGTAAGAGGAATTCTGCATACAGACCTGCATTTCCATCCTAACAAGATAGTCGTCGTGCAGCAGTTAAACGAGCAAGATTTCACGCAGCGATTACAATTTTGTCGACAAATGCTTACCGTTTTTGAAGAAAATGAAAATTTGTTATTGTTAATGAGTGACGAAGCCCATTTTCATCTGAATGGCTTCGTCAACAAACAGAATTGCCGGTATCGGGCAAAAAGAAACCCACATCGGCTTCACGAGAGACCACTTCATAGCCCAAAGGTGACTGTCTGGTGTGTAATAGGAAAGGTCGGTGTTATTGGACCATATTTTTTTGAAGAAAATGACGCTACCGTAACTGTAACAGCTGATCGTTACGTTGCGATGTTGAATACGTTTTTCATCCCCGAGTTACGAAACCGGGGAATCGATTTTCAAAATGTGTTATTCCAGCAGGATGGAGCTAAAGCGCACACAGCGAGGGCAACGATGGCTGTTCTCCGTAACTTGTTTCCGGGACGGATCGTTTCCAGATTCGGCGACATTCCTTGGCCCCTTCGGTCCCACGACTTGAGTAGTTGTGATTTTTTTCCGTGGGGGTTTCTGAAATCGCGTGTGTACGGCAATAAACCGCGTACATTGGAGGACCTAAATATCGCAATTCGTCATCACGTCACCCAGATTGATGTAGACATGCTGCAAAGAATTGAGGCCAGTTACCGTGAAAGGCTACAACAATGTATTGCCCAAAATGGACATCACTTGCCGGACATAATTTTTCGTTCATGAGTAAGTAACAAATGCTTTGATTTAACAAGTCTTTCAGTACCAATAAAACTTTTTTAAAGTAAATATTGAATTTTTTATGATTATTTTAAAAACATCCGGTTCCCGTGAATGACCCTGTATAATAACGTTGATGACAAGTAGTATTTCAAATAATCTAAACAATCATACTTAAATATTTTAATAACTTTTTCCGAAATAAAAGCAATTTGTATAGTTTTGAAGAACACGGCGAGCTTTGAAACATTATTAGAAGCATCCGTTAAAATAGGACATGGCTGCGTTTTTAACCGATTGGACAAGACAAGTTCTAAAATTAACTACTAGCGGACACAACCCATTTTTGAAAGACTTATTTTTTTTATTGTTGACTTTAAATAGTACATTACCACTATTGATTACAACATCTGATTCTAAGGCAAAATATCAATTTTTATAAAAACTGGACGTAGCAAGTTTTGTTAATCTTTAAGAAAAGTTTTAATCTTTTTTTATATGTATTTCGTATTAAAATTTTCATAACTTTATGAATTATACGTTATTCAATGTATAGTAATGATTTACTATTATATTATTCACAGTGTATGTAGCCTACATGAGAATTTCAAGTCGTAAATTTTTTTTATTCGGAAGAACGTGTCTGTTCTTTTATAACTGATACTATCGTAGGAGTTAAATAAAATTTTAGAATACGTTACCACGAGTAAATATATAAATAAATATAAAAAAACAATTATACTTTAATAGAAGAACGGGGATGCTAAGTATCTTATCTCGTTTGGTCTAAATTTTTTTCCCAGTAACATCATTTTTTTGGTCACTACAATTGAAAAAAATAAGGTAAACACTTAACTGCATTCTCTACATCTGTGTCTTAATTTAATATATTAGCGGCTTGCATTTTCCGATTAACATAACTTTCACAGTTTCATATCATAATAATCTGAAATCATCTTAAGAAGAATTCACTTGCGGTTCTCATTTTTCTTATATTAAATCGAATTACTCGATATTTCCACTACTACTAAATCATCTGTCTAAATTTCCCAAGTTATTTCTTATAAAAATTACTTTTAACTGTATTTGCTGTTGATTCGTTTCCCTCTAAATTATTCTACGAAAGTAATCCCCAACGAGTAAATCACACAACGGGGCGAAGAATCCCGATAGAAATTTAAAATAAATTCTGTGAAAGTTTTGAAAATTCAAAAATTTGGATTTTTGCAATAAGGCTTGCTCGGATAGTAAATTATTATAAAAAAATTATTTCTGTTGAAAGAAAGATGGAAAACTTTCACCCATTCGAAAAGAAAAAAAAAAGTAAACTTTTTCACGTAAACGAGAGAGGATTTTTTAAACGAATATCCTAAGACTCTAAATGTAGGAAAATTCTTTCCTTTTTTGTCAACATATTTTTTTCAAAATTAAAATCGAATTAAGCAGATGATTATCACCTGAAAAAACGTGAGCAACGGATTGATAGTTGTATCTGTCTATAAAAACTTTAATCAAATTTTGAGGGAAAGGTATAATAAATATAAATACACACACACATATACATGCATATATATATAAATATACGAGGTGTGTGAGAAAAGTAATGAGACTGACTTTTTACTTACCAAAGTTTTTATTTTTTTCAAACAGCAATATTATCCCCTTCAAAGTAGTTCCCTTGGGCAGCTATACACCGGCGGAGTCGTTCTTCCCACTCCTGGTAGCAGCTCTGGAAGGCTTCAAAGGGTAGGGCTTTTAACTGGTCGGTCACAGTCTTTGAATGTTCTCCCGAGTTCCAAAATGACGTCCTTTTTTAGACATGTTTCAATTTCGGGAAAAGGAAAATGTCACAAGAACTCAAATCAGGTGAATAGGGGGGTTGAGGAACCTTAGGAATACGTTTTGAGGTCAAAAATTCCCTGATGGAAATGGCCGTGTGACTCGGGGCATTGTCATGATGAAGCATCCGCTTGTCTTCAATGTCTGGTCTCACGCGAATCACTCTTTTCCAGAGCCTTTCAAGGACAACTTTGTAAAACACTTGGTTGACAGTGTCCTGGAGGAACAAATTCTTTACGCACGATACTGCTACTGCCAAAAAAGCAAATCAGCACGGTTTTGATCTTTGATTTGCTCATTCGACATTTTTTCGGTCGAGGAGATGACGGAGTGTGCCACTCTTCACTTTGCCGCTTTGTTTCAGGATCGTACTCAAATATCCAGGATTCATCACCTGTGATCACACGATTGAAGAATTTTTGGTCATTGTCAATCCTCTCAAGAAGATCAACGCACACGTTTCTTCTATTGTCCTTCTGTTCCGTTGTGAGGTGTCTCGGCACCAATTTCGCATGTCCAATTCGTCTGTCAAAATTTGATGTACGGTGAAAGCGTTTAAATTTAACTGTTCACTCTTCATCCTTATCGTTAAACGACGGTCTGATCTCACCAAACCCTCACACGCTCAACGTTTTCGTCAGATTTTGAAGTTGAAGGTCTCCCTGAGCGAGATTGATCTTCAACGTGTTCTCGGCTTCCAAAAATGATTTGTGCCAGCGGAAAACTTGTGCTCTTGATAAGCAATGTTCCCCATAGGCCTGTTTCAACTTTTCAAAGGTCATACTCGCGGATTCCCCAAGTTTAACACAAAACTTGATTGCACAACGTCGCTCTAAATTCCGATGCTCCATTTTCGTAACACACAACAAAAACACAACTTCTCTGATGGCGCTGTCAAAATTAATGTGTTGGCTGAATGGAGTTGAAACTCGTACTGAGCATGTGGAAGAGATGAACAAACCGGTCTAGCACAGACCGGTAGACACAGCGTTGCCAGATCGCTCGCAGTATTACCAATCCCATTACTTTTCTCACACACCTCGTATATATATATACGATGTGTATATATATATATTACACACACTCACACGCACGCTTACATATATACTTACATATATACTAGCCGGTTAGCCTCGCTTCGTTCGCCCGACCGTCCAGCCAGGGGGTTTCACCTAGTGGATCCCCGACGCGTTTGTTATTCTCATGGTACTGGGAATATTAAATATTTTACAGATATTCATTAATGAAAAAAGAATTAGCCATTTAACATAATTATATTTCTGTTGCCAAGGTGACAGAAATATAATGAAAAAGGATTAATTTTTGTTTCTTTAATGAATATTTTTATTCACAATTTCACCCACAAGGGGGATACTAGAGCCTCGATCTACGGCTTAAAACCTTCCCTGGGATAAAAGGAAAGTATCCTGAAAATTTGAAAGCAATCGCGGTCAATTGGTTCTCGCGTGATGCTGTTACAAACAGACACTTTCGCATTTATACTCGTACATAATATATATAAATGAAATAAAAAAAAACAAATTTTAAAAATATAATCCCTAGAAAGAAACATATAACAAATAAATACTTAAATAAATATCGATACCTTTTCGATTAAAACCTTATATTACTCAATATCATCTTTTTTACTCAAGAATGGAGTTACCTGGGTAAATTTACACCTAAAACTTCTTCAAAGTTCAGTAGACACATTAGTTAAAAAATAAATTATTCAGATACAGTTCCTGAATTTTAAACGAACATCAGTACTAACACACGGTCGTTCAGTTTATATATAAAGATATAATCGTCACAGCACTACATCATATAGGTATAAGTAAATTCTACGTAAAGCATCCGACATAGTACATTATTAAATTTCTAGTGAACAGTCTCAAAATCATATCGTTTTGCAAAATCGTTTTGAAGGTTATTACATTACGGTCAGGTATAAATTACATTTCCGTCTGTGGATGGAGGAACATCTTTGAAGTACACTCATTCGAGGTATTTATCGAATGATGAGATAGGCGACTAAACAAGATGGGTTAAGGCTTAATAATCCAGCCGATGAAATAGCAGTACAAACATATTTCCAAAAGCCTTGAATTTTAAACGTTGTAACTGAAATTGCATTAGAAAAATTGTTATATTCTTAAGAAAAACTTTCATCTGTAAGATTCGAAAAATATAAATTAATGTACTGCATACGTAAGAAAGTTCAATCGTAAAAATAATAATAGACGTGTAATTATTTAATGCAACTATTTTTTATTAATAAGTAATTTTCATAGAAAGATTAGTCCAAGATACAGATATTACACTTCCTGCACTGTAACTTAACGTAATAGTTAAATAGATTTACTCTACATTGAAACAGTACTTGAAATCAACAAGTTGAGAGATCAAAATACTTAGCATTTAAAATCACCTACATCATTTTTAAATATGTAGGGCGGAGTGTTTCACTGATAAATTTTGCGCTTATGATTAGGATTAATATTATATTTATTATTAAAAATTTACAACAGAAATTTTAATGGATGTATCATTAATGTGTGAATGAAATATATTTAAGAATTAAACACAAACAGTTTTTTGAGTAATTAAAAAAATCATAATTCGTAACTGATAAAAGCTACACGTTGTTTGAATATTGCTTTGAACTATTTTGTATTGGCTATTTATCAGTTAACCTAACTTAGTCTGATGCTACGTATGGAACCGCACATGGAATTCAATATTCAGCTAAATCACTTTCTGAACAGTTCTTTAACTAAACTCCTAGCTACGTCCGCTGTCTTTTCCGGAAATATTTACCAATGGGCCCCACCCTTTTTTCTCTTTGAGAGATTAATTTTTAGATCCGTTTCGCTCACAAATCTTTCTCGTTAACACATGTGATAAAGACACATGGACTTTCTGCGGCCAGAAATTTTATGAAACATTTATTTATCTTTGTAAATGTTTCACGTAAATGTTCTGCACGTAAATTCACGATTTGTTTCGCTTCACGTTAATGCGAGGATTTACAGACGACCACAGCGATTCGATGGTCAGCGTTCAGTGTTAGGGAATAAGAAATTGAACCGACAAAATTCTGGCTTATCTGAAGAATATTCTCGGCAAATTTGGGTCATCATTATACACACTTTACATATCAGAAATAATGTTATGCACGGCCAAATGCAAGACCGAAACATTTCAAGAATTTTTCAACGGTACGGTCCATCCAATACAGCGTAAAAACAATATCGCTTACCCTCAAAAATGCCACAGGAAACCCACTGCTTTCTGCGGGTACAAGCGTTTAACTGGAGATTTCCTTCTTGAGAAATAAGACTCGTTAATTTCCATTGTTTTGTCGGAACCAAGAGTCTCTTCCAGGTAATTTATTATATAACTGGCATACACCTCATGCATAAACTTTTAATGTTTTAAACTTTGAACGGGGACTTAAAAATAGGAACAAAAAAATAACTTCTATATATATATATATATATATATATATATATATATACACATACATAATATTAACTATCTATATTAATGTTGTATGAGAGATATATATATGTACTATATACTCAAGTAAACGTTTTTAATAGCAAATTATAAACTGGCAGACAAATTTCTCCCATTCCTAGCATTTTAAGCAGAAATGAACCGGGTTTAAATAAAGAAAAGTTTTAATTGATTTTAAAATAAATACAATGAAGAATATAATTGAAATGTATCAACGAAAATACGTTAGAATATATAACGAAGTACATTTTTTTTTTAATTAGTCCTTGAACTTTGCATCATCAAGGAACAACTAAAGCTAAAAGTGGAAGAACTTATGAGAAAGTTACTTCGACAACAAAAGATTCTAAATTACATTTTTTTCCAGAGTCGATATGGAAAAATAAGTTATCAAACGAGCGACTGGTGAACTCGACTACCAAACCGACTGTTACAACAACTATTACATGACGTTTCGATTAAGTCCAAGTTAATTAATTTGTGTTGAACGCTGCGTTTCCGTTGTACTTCGACTTCCAAGGTGAAATTATGGAACTGCTAACATTTATGCGGTTAAAATATTAACTAACTACTCAGGTAGAAGTTTTCATTCGTTAATTATAAAGAGGCAAACAGATTTCGCTCACATCATGCATATTTAAACAGAAATGAACAGAGTTCAAATAGAGAAAAGTTTTAATGAATTTTAAAATAAATACAACGGAGAATATAAACTAAATAAACGCATCGATGACAATACGTTATATACAAAAAAGATTTAACAGTATTTCTAACACGGCTACCGTAAACAAGTACCCTAATATACTTATATATATAGTATAAAGATGACATAGCGTGAAAAAAATAGGTATCTGTCCATAAAATCATAAAAATTGCTTTTCTAAGTAATAAAAAAATTATTAAATACAAGAAGGATGATTAATACAATAGCTTATGGGAACGGAACGGAACGCAAGAATTTCAATATTTTTCCCTACAGATCGCAGAGCCTGAACAATCTCCCTTGCTGCTGTATCTTTCTATTATCGGGCGGGTTTCATCGGTTATTTAGTGGCGGTTATAAATTTTAAGTTTTATTTATGGACGGATTTGGTAATTTGCGTTCCTATCCGTATAGACCAGAGTGAAATTTATTTTGTGGGTCTGACCGTGAGAGACTAAGCTTTTGAACCTAGTACTCCCGGCGTGGTTCCCCTTCATTCCATCCGCTGAAGTCCTTTCGGTACCAGCACCTTATGGGCTAGTAGGAATAAGCCTACCAGGGTCCTACTTATTTGGAGGGAGCAATGCGCCTCCTTCTCCGGAGGGAGTCGCATATGCTGACTGAATTAAATTGCGGTCTTCTCGTGGGACGGTGTGGGGTGTTGTCTAAGTTTTAAGAAAATTTTATCGTGAAAACGGTCATTTTTTGGCCGGAATTTTCGCGCATAGTCCATTTATATGTTACGCGATATAGAGGCTGCTAAGCCTGGTTTGTCATTTGTTGGTTCTCGTACCCTCTTCACGGTGGTTCGTTTAATACGGCATGAGGCCGTTTTCTTATACCCTGTGGAGTAGGGTCCTCTCGGCAGATGACCCGGAGATGGCCGTGTTCGGACACGCCAATCTCCGTTTCAGACGAACCACGGTGCTCCAAATATCGTCCGCAACGCTATGATTTGGAATAGCTTATCATTCTGTTCCATTAATGAAGTTTTAAAATAAAAAAAGAGCCATTAAATTAATAGTAAATATGAATCAAATAAAATAGAGCAGGTTTTAAATCATTATTTATGAAACTGCTGTGTACATAAAATCCCAAGCCTTAAAAGAAATAAAAATGTACATCTTTAAATACTATTAAAAGCGATCAGGGCAATATTAATATCGACGAACTAGTTTTAAAAGACCACTTTACGTATGGATATTGAATTATTACGAAAACTTTCAAATAACAAAAGATTGACAAATCACAATCGCGTCCAAAATGAAATTTGTACGTTATAATGCACTTTTTTCCGATACGGAATTCATTTTCCATTTCCTTTTAGAACTTGGTGCGGCCCTGAACACCTTTACTATAGTCTCAACGACATGAATTACGAATTTTTCTGCGGGATTGTGTGGGATTCGTATCCGATACGAAATTTTCTGCAGGAAGAATCCTCAGGTAATACCGTATCTTTGATGTGTCGGAGTTTATTATCCGCTGTAGCAGTCCAATCAACTTTCAACCTACTTCGAAGTGTATATTTAATGGAATTAATAACATCGGTAATTGTAACTTGAGTGATGAAAGACGGTTGGCTACATGCATCTTTAGCAGCGAAATCCGCACGTTCGTTACCCAGGATTCCCACTTGGCTAGTCGGACCAGTCCAGTTTTTACGACAAGGTAGATGGCAGTGAAGAAAAATGCAGTATGAATGGATTTTTTATAAATTCAACACACACACACACACAAAATTGATTTAGGCATTGCAGAAGAGTTTTGAATTCAGCATAATGTTTCCTTAGTATTTTTTTATGTTACGCAGGATGAGAAGCTGTCTTCATCACTCAAACACTTATGAAGAGGTATGAAATTTCACCGAACACTCATTTATTAAAGGTTATCATATAGTTCGAATAAAGTAATTACAATCTGAGAATAAATGAAGCAGTATCTACATAATCAAATCAAGTGTATTCATTTTAACTTTTACGTAAAGAATACGATACTTTTATACTTCACCTTGCGTTGTTATTCATAAACGACAATACAGTTAAAAAAGAATCGATCGATAGCAAATAAATGAAAGTTATAATAGTATATCATTTTTACAAATACTACATATATCTAGAAAGGATAGGTACAATTTCAAATTTTTAAATAGATAAAAAAATATGTGGTAAAAATACATCCTAACCAAATTCATATTAAGCAATCGTGACATTTGCATAGACAAAATTAGTTTCTTCGATTGAAAAGACAATTGATACATTGAAGGTCACGAAATTGCAAAGGTAGAAAGATTACCCGACTTCGGCAGCCCCTTCATGCAGAACATTGCAGCAAACACCCGTTTTACATGCAAGGAGCAAGTTAGGCAGATTGTGTATCATTAAAGTAATGCGTTTAATCTGTGTCGTTGAAAATCAATTCCGAACACAAATGTTTATTTTCATTAATATCATTGAACAAACAATAAAAGTAGATCATAAAATTATAGAATAAAGTTAACCATAATTTCACACGCTTGAAAGTAATAAAAAAATTTCCGATGAAATGTCGATATTAGAAATCAACACTTATACAACATTTTTGTAAATCAACTAATGCAGGAAAAACTAAATTCGTTATAAAATTGAAATTACCTCTTTTTTCTTTTATTTTGATAAACCAAAAATTTACAATGACCTGAAGTGAAGATTTAAACAGGAATTAAATAATGTTTTATATTCATTTATTACTCTTATTTCAGATTAAAAAAAAATGTGATAATTTTTCATTTCCATCAGTTATTTTTTTCTGATACTAGACGGGATACATTGTTGCTATTTCTATTTCTTATTTCGGGAGTATGTTAGGCACTTATTTCATGTTCCAACGGATGAAACCATTGCGACAACGCAAAGCCGAGGAGGTTTAAATTCTTAATCTACAATCTTGAATGTTCAGACTAAAAGTCAACACAACGATTTGTAAATGCGGAATTACTGAACGTACAAATAGTAAACGGATTTTGTTTGGATTGAATGAGCTCAGTGACGAAAGGTTTCTTACATATTCGTTGAAATCGTGTAAAATTTATATAGATACTTTCGAAAAAATAAGTTTTTCAACTTAATTATACTTTCATCACAATAATAAGTAATAAAATTGGAAAATGTAGGCAAGATTATAAAGTATTCAGACAATAAAGATTAATAGTGCTAATATTAAGTATTAAATGACTAAAATAAAGCGAAATTGAATTTTGGGTACAAACGTATTAACAGGGAAGCCCCGATTTTCTTAAAATTTTGATTACGTAATCGCTTTCAGTAAGGAGGGAATAATTTTATAATATCTCAATCAGTAATAATTAAAATAAGCAAAGTTGAAAAATCACAACAGTTAACTACCATTCCATTTATGCCGTAATCTGTTTATTGTTTGCAACGAATATCCTGTTTCAGTCGGTTGTTAGTCATCGGAAGTACTACGTTAGTATACGTTTGTCTGTACATTGCTGTAAATAAATTTCATTGTACAAGATGGAGTTTGAGTCTCCCTGACAGCAAAAAAGAGTCGTCTGGTTTTCTTTAGAAACAAGGAATTCTACTACTAGTTATTATGAAAAGCAAAAATAGCCACGACATGAAGTTTTACTTCAGCGAACATGTAAACGTAGTGCTGCAACTTACACTGACGCCGAAGTTCGGTTAATTTGTACGTATGTAACGGGCTATAAATTCACGCTTTTCTGCAATAACAATTGCGAGTTACAACCTTTAAATCCGAAGGCCTATTTTCTATTAAATGGTGTTTCCATCGATTAATAATGCGTAATAAAATAATAGATTGATACAATTACAAACGGGAAGTGTGCTCAGACGCTCTAAGCAAGCGGCCCGTTGTTAAAATTGGAGGGCCATATAAAATCGAATTTTATCAGAGCTTATTAAAAGGAAGAATAATGCCGGCCGCGTACTTCCACAACTACGTATATTCGGAAACCAACGAGTGTTTTTTTTAGTGACTGTATCCGACCGCTTACAAGCAACCCTGTTCGATGCGATAAAAAATAACCTTGAAGAACAAAAATATATTCGGACTATTGGAATTCGTACACTTCAGAATCAATCATACGTATAATTCTGTTGACCCCGAAAATGGGGCTCGTATTCAAGAGATTGAATGAATTTGGCACAGTTCATAGCGGCAAAACAAGCGTCATCACAGTACGGCACGGCCGTTATTTGCGATCACACTTCGTCGAATTCATCTGATGCAATACGGCAAGAAACAAAGACGACTGCTTCTAAGCCGTAATTAAACCTATTACATTATTTTGGTTTCCGAGAAAACAGCAACGACTATCCTTGGAAAAAATTAGTTGGCTCCCGTTAATACGCAAGTTCCGAATTTTGTTTTTGTCAACACGTTTATAAGACGTCAGAAATTTTTAATTTAGCAATTTTGGAACCCTAAACAAAACAGCTGCTTTTTATATCTAATTTATTTCTAAACTAAAAACGCGCCGATTTAAAAAAACTAACCTGAAAGTTATACGCGTACAACTGTTAACAGGCGATACAAGTTTCAGCAACTCTTGATTGTAATACCTTTAAGTTATTATGTTCACTTCCGTTTTTAAATTTCGTAGAGCATCTTTTTCATCTGTAATTCTGCATGGGATTTCTTACAGTTTAAATTTCAGCTTTGATATGTCTTACTAGTTATTTTTAACGATTATCCATTACGCATTTAATGCAGTGCTATCCTGACGATGAAAAAGATTTACAGTCTTTTTTAGTTTTACAGTTAAAAGAGCCGAAAGAGGAATTTTTTTTCTTATAAATAGAAACAAATAAGCGCCCGAAAAAAATAAACCAAACGAGAAACAACTGGAATTCCTAAGCCCCTTCAAATGTTCTTAAATTCATAAAAAATTTACTTATATGCTGCCGATTTGATAACGCATAATAGAATTAATTGTTCAAAATCACAAGCTATTTTATATATTATAGTTTTATAAATTCGAAAAAATGGTAAGTTAACTCGATACATAGAATCTAGTACAAAAGTATTAAACTGATATTTATAAAGAGAGTTTAACACTCTTTAGTCGATAATTTAAACGGTTTTTTGTAAGTACATGACTTACAATTATTAAAAAAAAAGAAAGATCTATCGATATTACTATGAAGTGGTTATTGTGACAAACGCAAAGAAAACGTTGGAGTCAGTTCCTGCGAGAATAGAACAACTGCTATCAGCGTTCTATGCAGTACTCGAGTCAATTCAGCTGATGCTACTTCATTTTCTTTTGCTCTTCCTACTATTCAAGGACCCTCCAGCAGCTAGACACAAAAGCGAGTAGTGAAGCGAGCGGCAACTGTGCTATATTGTTGTATTATTCAAGCTCGTTTGTTCATATCAGTAGGCGGCTACAGCCCATTGTGCTTAATATACGCTCGTATCGAATTACTGACGTACATATGACTATTTATTCCGAAATGCGCAGTTGCAGAAACCTATCGTGAAAAACGTCAGTCATTCTACTACGGTGACAGTTTTTCCTTTTTGCTCTTTCTTCCTTTTCCCCCTTTTCCTTTACTTCCTCTCTTTCTTTTTATGCACAAAGTTATTAAATATTGTGCATTCAAAAGCATTTTTCAGCATACATTTAAATATCTACGCGAACTAAGTGTATTTATTTATAGTTTTATAATTGTATAAATACCCAAGTCAAACTCGCACAAAACTCTATCATAACAATGTCTACTGTTTATGCTACGGTCTTCGCCCTTTGTTCTGGGAATGGCGAACAACTTTACGCTAGCTTAGGCAAGGAGTCATACATAAGAAAAATTTCTTTATTCAGATTTGTGTAAATAATAACCGAACGATGTGCTATTCTCATTAAAACGAAACATTAGTTCTCTATTTACACAAACACTGATTCGATCAGAGACTAACTTGTTTTTGTAAATGATTCCGTTCTAATTTATACTGAAAATTTATTTAATTTAATTTTAATCTTAATTTATTTGCAGTTAAAAATTCTCCAGTTAATTGTGTGTATCCAAATAGTATAAGGTTATCGTCCGATTATAGCGTTATTTGAGTTTCAATTCTTGAAAGTAATTGAAATCTCGAGTGAAATTTTAAAAGTAATTTATTCACGTTAAATTATTAAATTTTTGTCGCCACTATTCTTATGGTAGTGAATTGATTTTCTTAAATATTATGTATATTATGTCTAATTTACGTGGAAAAAGCATTCACCACCGAGGGAAAGAAGTCACACAAACCTTTTTAATTACATGGCAGAATAAACTGCAATTAGAATGTTTGTTAGTGACCTACAAAAAAGTTGTAGAACGTCTTGCGCCTGCCACAGAAGTCTCAAAAAGAACAGTTTAACGAATTACTGGTGAAATAGCTTCGGAAAAAATTCATTTCTCCGCAAAGGAATGAATGGGGTGCTCATGTCTGTACCCCATTCTTTAGGCCACTCATCACGCATATGAAAAAAATTGGCAAAAATATCAAATTTTTTATTTGAAGCTATGACTTTCACATAAAATTACATACCACCATCAAAGCATGTTGTCAAATCCATTCTGAGATACCGTCCCAAAATTATTTTTTACCTTTTAGTACGTTTAATTTAAGAGTAGTTTTAAATTTTTTTTTTTACATATTTTCTATTTTCTACTTTTTAGTCTTCATAAGGTTATACTTTACAACTGCGCTAGCGCACAGATTTGCGTACCTACCGACAGATCGGATCGGTTCGTTTTACGGTTGCAATAAAAATATAGGGTTAAACGATTTAATTTCTGGATAATCAAGATCCGGTCGATCAAGAGTGTACCCGATGCGTTAAATAGTTAGCGCTCAACCTACTGATACATACGCCGTTTGAATCATGAAAATCGGACGAGCGGTTGCCGAGATATAACGGTGGTACCCCTCCCCAATTTCCGAACGGTGCCCCGGGGGCACTTGAAAATATTATCATCTGTCGGGTACAACATGGAGCGGACGGGGTATCATGGCAGGGGTCGAAAAAGTTTTCAGAGCGGTAGGACCGACCGTTTTGGAGATATTTGCGTTTTTCGTCCGAAAATTCCGATCCGGTTAAAAAGTACTAGTTTCCCAAAGCTTCGGTCGCTACTGTACAGAATTTCTAGTAGCAACTGTATACCCTAACATATATCTCGCTTAAAAATTCTTTCACTAAAAAAAAAAAAGCATGTAAACGAGGTTGCATAAGTTCATGGGGAATTTTTTTCACTTAGCAACTTAGGGGCATCTTGGCGACTTGAAAATGTTGCTAAAATGTGTTGTCATCTGGAGCACACCTGTATGAAAAATTTCAGAGCGAATGGGTAAGCGGAAGTGCTTCAAAATTCGACTGAAAGGTTCCGTACCATAAATCTCACATAAATAGTCCAACAGCGAGTTATTATAAGAGTAGTAAAAATAAGTTAGCTAAATATTTGTATATTGTTTTATTCGATTATGAATTTATTTATTTTTTTAATTAAATATATCGCTAAAAATAATTTTAAAATGTATGATGTGAATTTGTTTATCGATTGGAATAAACATTAGTATAAAGAATACTAAAAAAAAAGTACACCTTAAATTAGATTAAAAAAATTAATTAAATTAAAAATTTACTATATGATAAAAAAATTTATACCGTACATATACCGTAAAATTTATTATACCGTATGTATAGTCTTCCATGAGTAGCATTATAGCCCCGCGTTTGCTAGGCAACCATCGCCTAGATCGCTCTGTGCCAATTCCGCTTGGGCAAGCTACACATATGTATACAAACATGACCGACGCAGTAGTGATTTCTAAATTCTTTGGAAATCCGCTAAAAATCCGTGCAAAAAGAACTGTTATACGAGCGAATGATTACACTTACGCGTACGGACACTTCACAGGGAGAAAATCTACTGGGGATTCCAGGCACACCAAAATTTATTTCTTAGAACATTTAAATACTGTTAGATTTAACAATTCAAAAATCTATAAAAAATGGTAAAATGATTTATCGGCAGGACAGACTGCACCATTTTTTTTATACAAAGATCGGTACAATATCCACTTTAATGTATATTAAATATTGGTGGTACATTAAGTCGCATTAGTAATGCGATTAATGTAGATTTTTTTTTTTTTTTTTTTTTTTTTTTTTCTTATTAAACACCCCAAGGCAACCAGCCTCCGCCCGTTAGGACATAGCAGTGTCGTGGCACGCCTTGCAGTGTCGTGGCAGCAGTCTCTGCCCCCCCTATCTGCCTCCTGCCGGAGGATCTCCCGTCGGGGTCCCCAAAGCCTCTTCGGGGTGAGCCAACCACCTCATTTGGGCAGCTAACTCCCCCCTCCTCAATGGGGCTACCCTCCCCGTCCCTATCCTACCTGTAGCCGGCACGCCTTCCGCGTACCGCTACCCCCACGCGTTCCTCTCATACCTGAGGGTCCTTAGTGCCATCATCGGGGAGCTCCGACTCCATTATATGGGGCCAGAACACCCTAGGCAATAAGGCTACCTCCCTGGTCCCTAATCGTCGCCACGATTCATCCCCAGCCTCCAGAATTTTTTGAGGCTATTTTTTTTTTTTTTTTTTTTTTTTTTTTAATACCTAGTGCTCCCCTAGCACTATATTACATACAGTATACCAACAACCAGCAAAATCAAAATATACAAAATTACAAAATTAAAAAAATTATACACAATATGTCACCACACATGGCCCACGTGCTCCCCAAGCACTGTCCTGTTCACAGTATATACAAAATTTCACAACAAAACACAATATTAACACACCATACCCCAATATAACATACATCCGCAGTATACTCCTCACGCCGCCCTGTGGTCCACAAGGGCGCGCGTGGGGAGTAAAACCCCAATCACACCAAAGAAACAAGCAGCAAAATTAACAATCAAACAAATAAACTAATTAGAAATTGACGCCGACCAATATCAGAGACGCGCTCGCAGCCGAGGGGGTTCCTCGTTGGCCTTCGAGTCCAAGATGGCGTGAGCCAGGCCTACCATCTCCTGCCAATGTTCCCTGGATCTGACCATCCGCCCGATGACATCGTCGGGTGAGAACGCCGTCACACGCCTCCTCTCGACGTCCCACCGGACACAGTCGAACCAAGTGTGTTCGACCGTGTCCACTCCGTCACAGTACCTGCACATCGCCGATCTTCTGCGTTTGAACCTGTGCAGGTAACTGCCGAAATCGCCGTGGCCCGTGAGCAGCTGGGTGAGGAAGTAGTTCACTTCACCATGTCGCCGCCCCACCCATGCTCTCACGTCCGGTATCAGGCGTCTGGTCCATTGGCCCACCTGGCTCGCCGACCATCTCTCCTGCCATCGATCCAGGATCTGCGCCCTCGCCTCTTCTTTGGAGACCCCACCGAATCGCAGACATCTCTCCTCCACCAATAAGTCAATCGGTGGGGACCCCGCGACGACACAGATCGCGTCGTAGGAGACTGTTCGATACGCACAAGATGTGCGCAGGAGCAGCCTCCTATGGATCGACTCCAGCTTCCGACGATATTTCTCCACGCCGACTGCCCTGCTCCATGCAGGGGCCGCGTAGAGCAATACGGAGGTCACCGTCGTCGCGATGACCTTCCTCCTCTTCTCTGTTGGCCCTGCTGTGTTAGCCATGAGGCGAGAGATCGCCGCTAAGAGGCGTTCACCCTTCAGCACTGCCTCCTCGACGTGGGGCCCGAATGAACGGTTCTTGTCCATCCAGACCCCAAGGTACTTCGCTGTCCGCACCTGTCGTATCTCCTCGCCGTCGATAGCCAGATGTATCTCTCTCAGAGGCCGCCTTCCTGAGAACACGACCGCCTCTGATTTCTCTGGGGCTATCGACAGCCCGTGCCCGGTCATCCAGTTATGAACGCCTCTCAGCGCCTCATTTCCTTTCTGCTCGACCTCCCGCTCCGTCGCTCCTTGAATCAGCAGGGCCAGGTCATCCGCGAATCCTATGACCTCCACCCCCTCGGGATACTGTTGCCGCAGCACTCCGTCGTACGTTATGTTCCACAGCAGCGGCCCCAGAACTGATCCTTGTGGGACTCCCGCCTGCATGTGGAACACCCGCTGTCCGGCATCAGTATCAGCGTGAACTCTCCGGTCGCTCAGGTACTCCTTTATTATGTGTTGGAGCTGACCGGAGATCCCTCGCTCCGCTAAAGCCTGCCCTATGATCTCCCAGGGCAGGCTATTGAACGCGTTGCGCACATCGAGTAGTACCAGGGCCGGAATTCTCCTGGTTCTCCAGGTCCCACCGGCGGCATCATCCACGAAGCGCATCACCTCCCGTACTGCGTGGACCGTAGATCTTCCTCTCCGGAATCCGTATTGGCGAGGGGATAGACCCCCCCCCCCGCCTCTACTTCCGCCGTCAACCTACCCTCGACGATCCTTTCGTAAATCTTACCCAGTGTGCTAAGCAGGCACACCGGTCTGAATGCTCCAGGATCGCCCAGGGCTCGGCCCGGCTTTGGCAACAGAACCAGACGCGCGACCCTCCAGCACGCCGGGAAAACGCCCCGCACGAAGGCACTGTTCAAACAGTCCAGCACCAACCACGGGAACGCCTCCACAACCATCCGAGCCACTGCCCCCGGCACCCCGTCTGGGCCCGGGCTCTTCTTGATGTTTACCCTCGCAGCGGCTCCCTGGAGTTCTGGAAGGGAGATCCTTCTTACGTCGTCCATCGGCGCCACTCTCCACTCCACCTCCGGTAAACTGGGGAAGAGCGAGTCGACTATACCGTCGATCATGTCCCCGGCGATGATCGGCAGTCGTCTCCCCAACCGCTTGGTGACAAGTTTGTAGGCTTGCCCCCAAGGGTCCTCCTGCAGCTGGTCAACGAGCCTCTTCCACGACTCGCTCTTCTCCTTCCGGATCTCCCTTTTCAGCCGGTTCCTTTCTGCCTTCAGGTCGCGCGCCAGCTCCTCGACGTCGTCCCTCTCCCTCGCTCTGCTCCTGTTAAGGCGACGCCGAAGACGCTGTACGTTCGCCCGTATCTCCCCTATCGTCGCGGTCCACCAGTACACCCTTTTCCGCGGGCTCCTTCTGGCTGCCAATTCGTCAGTGCAGGCCTGCTGGACCGCTTCTGCAAGCCCTTCTGGCTCCGTCGGATATTCTTCTAAGAAGCGATCCGCAAGCCGCTTCCGGAGCCCCGGTATGTGACGCTCGTCGAAAAACCATGCCGCCGGCCTCTCCGTCGGTCGCGGGCCACCAAGCTGGATTCGTATCCCCCTGTGGTCACTGCCAAGTTCGTCTGCCAGAACCTCACACCTCTCGACTCTTCTGGCCACAGCGTCCGTAGCGTACACGTGATCAAGGACCGATCCTCTGACACCCCTCCAGAAGGTGGGGGTGTCATCGTTAAGGCTGACTAGCCCGAGCGAGGCGGTTAGCTACGCTAACTCCTCTCCTCGCCCGTCGGTGACTCCTCCTCCTACTTCAGCGATCTTCGCATTGAAGTCCCCCACGACGAGGGCGGGAACCCCAGCCCTCCTCAGATCGTCTCCTAGGTTGCTAAGGAACTCCACGTAGCTCGCCCACGTGGAGTTGGGGGAGATATAACAGCAGTACACGTAGATCTCCCCCACCCTAGCCCTAACAAACCCGTCTCCCCGATGTTGATGGGAGACCGCATACTTCCCCGTGAGGTCCTTCAATGCCGCATCTTCCCGACGGTCGATCAGCCAGCCTTTGTCCCTGATCACGCGGCCGTTCGGCTCCGCCACAAGGGCGAAGTCCGCTCCGTCCTTGGAGGCAGCTTCCCACAGGAGGTCGTGGACGAGACCGCTCCTATTAGCGTTGATATAGAGGAGCTTCATCGCGTGGTGTTTGCCCCTCTACACCTCCGATCACCAAAACCGTGTCCCGACTGCCCGCACTTGACGCAGTTCGGCTTCTCCCTGCAGTCCCGTCTCAGATGGCCCGCTCCTCCGCAATTGTAACAGGTCTTCGACCTGTCCGGCCCCTTGCATTCAGCCGCCCTGTGTCCGTGCTCCCAGCAGCGATAGCATCTGGGATCAGTCTCCCACCGGAACACACGGCACGACTGCCACCCGATGCGCACCCTCTCCTTGGCCACTAGAGCCTCAGCCGCCCGCCTGGCGAGGACCACCACCGCATTCTGAGACTGCCCGTACGCTGGTCTCAACGACGTCACCTTTGTTGCCCAGTGGTCTTCTCCGGGCAACGCGTCCTTGACTGCCTGCAACAACTCCTCCTTTGTCACCTCACAGTCAAGGCCCTTGACCGTCACTGGTACGGGCCACTCTCCTCTGCCTCCCGGGGTAACCGTCACCCCCTGGAGGCGACCTTGGATAGCCTCGGAAAGGGCCTTGGCTTCTCCGGTCGCGTCGGAAATCTTTATTTCCAGGCCCTCCCCGCGTCCTTTTCTTGCGGAGACCACTGCCCCCGCAAGCTCGTCGCCAGTCCCCGCCTTTACCTCGCGGAGCAGCTGGGCGAAAGTCAGGCCCTCCTTCCTTACCACGACCGTCTTGGTCGGCGTCGTCGGCTTGGCCTCCTGCCGCCTTCGATGACCCTCCTCCCTGGTCGCAAAGATGGCCCTCCGGGAACCGTCTCTCCTGGCCAGGTACTCCTGCAGGCGCCGTGCTATGTTCATGGTGCTCCCCGCCAATGCCCATACGGGGATCACCGCGCCTGCGACACCTTCGATCTTCTGGAGGCCCTCCACGATCTGCCGGGCCAGCTCTTCCTTCGGGGACTCCGAGTCCACCGCCAGAACGAACGTCTCACTCAGGGCCTCAGCCTCCCCAAGCAACACGTCCGCCCCGACGGAGTCACGGAGCACACTCCCTGATGCCACCTTCCCCTCGTTAAGCATCCTGCAGATCCTGGGCGCCCTATCGCACACCTTGCGCGCGAAGTCGCCCCTCTTGTTCCCTTTCAGGTCCAAGATGACCGCCATCCTGCGACCAGTATCCTCGTCTGGCTCGCCGTCCTTCACCTCTGTGAACTGAAAGCAGTTCGCCGGCCATTTCCGGGAGATAAGGCCCGGCAACTGCTCCTGCGTAACCCCGTCCTCGATCTTCTTACGCAACTCCTCGGAGTTGGCCTCTGCTACCTCCATCGCCGCTGGTTCCACCTCCGTTTGGACACCAAACTCCCGCGGATTAATGTAGATTAAAGTGCCATAACCTTACGGTTTTAGGATACTCTGACAAGACATCCCAAAAGACATTGTCGTTTGGACAAATAAAAATTTTGTACTATCGAAAACGAGTATTAAAGAGAACAAGATAAAATGAACTTTGTCATCTTCACGACTTCACTACGTAAGAACTGGTTGTATCTCTATCTCGATCGATTTTCATGATAAGCGCGAAAAACTGACGACATTTAACGTACTTGAAGTAAACACAAAACTCATTTTTAAAGAACAGTAAATTTATTTTTAGATTAATCCTAAAGCCGAAAGCTCGGTGTGCTTTTGTTTTTTTATAATATATTATTTCTTCTAATTTACTGGATCTGTAAAACAATATCGCGATATAAGTTTCTAAGTTAGCGGTATTTAATTTTTATTATTTTTATTTAACGACATTCATATTTTAAAATTTGCATAACACGAAAGACTTAATCTCTCTCGAGTTATGGTAATGCGAACGGGTAAGTAGATGCGAGGAACTCGCTAGGTGTATCGTCGTAGTAACGTTTATACAAGATATGAAAAAGAACCCGGTAGGGAAAGGGTGGAAAGAAGAAAGAAGAGGTAATAAACGAGGAAGAAAATATGTTAAGAATGTGTGCAGAACGTCCGACTATGCTGAGCGCTAAACAGTCAAGAGACTCTTTGAATAACCCCGACATACTTAAGCGTTTCAAACAATTTACAACTGAAGTTTGTTACTTCAGGCGGTATAAATTTAAATACTCTCTTATTTTACATGTATGTCAGAATCAAATATACATTTTAAAATGTGTTTTAAGGCTCATATACATAAACATGAATTTGCAAAAAAAAACACGTTCACTTAAAACGAAGCAACCGCAAGCGAAGCACATCGATAAATACGAACTTGAATAAGATTGTGTTTAATGGGGGAGGGGAATCATAATTAAAAATTAAATTATGATTAAAAATTACTAGCTTAAAACTTCCTCTAGTACGAAAGAATACTACCAACATTTTTCTTCTTAATTTAACGAATGGTGTAACACTAAAAATATTCTCTTTAACTTAACAGTTAAACATTTTATCACCTTAATCCATCGATCGGTAATTAAATCTTTATCAATAAATCCCATGAATACATAAAATAACGTACCTCGCTTATACGGTGCTTTTAAATTTGGAATATTAGTTACTTGATAATGTTACAATGGATTTTACGATAACCTAAAATATGTAAACGAATCAAAAAATGTCTAATTTAGCGACATACTTTCATATAATCGTTCTCATATACAACACAGTGTCTCAACACCGATTATTTGTTTTTAGCTTTTCTTTTAATACTACCCAATAATAACTAAATTGTTAAGCGGAACACTCGATGTCAAAGTACCCTGTCGTTACCGAAGTGACAAAAAAGAAATACCTTGCTATATTGTTTTTGTAGCCACCATTTCTGTGTGGTTCTATAAATCTAATCACATGGCGCATCTTCAGAGATATTTAAAAAAAATTCACTTTTCACTGTACTTTTTCTTTTTTTGCTAATCTACAAATATTAATTTAAATAAAAAATCGAATTTCACACAAAACTTGTAATTAAAATTATCATTAACACTACAAAAATCGCAAAAAAAGATGTACGATATTAAATAAAAATAAAAATACCGTTTTGCAGTAGAATCAATTCAGGTAACAATAATTAAAGATGACAACCGACGGTATCAGTAACGGTTACTTAAGTACTTTTATTAGCGGAATGGAAGAACTTGCTGTTGTTACTTCCCTCGATTAAGCGACGAGTATTCATTGTAGAATCAATGTAAATATTTAAACTTGACTTAACGGTGTGTGGCGGATTTCACATTAATTATATAAAAGCTAGCTCCGAACAAAATTAAGTTCCTAATTATACGCCAGGGCAAACGGTAAATACATTTTCAACAAAAATTATCCGAACCGTTCAATAAAAAAACTTTTATGTGGACACCACATGACTTCCTTGTACGTCTATTAAATTACATATACACATTTTTTGCTGAACTTCATTTTAACTTATTTCATTTGAAAGTGAGATACGATCTTACATTTATTTAATAAAGTGGACAGTTACACAATTGCTGAAACTGGAGAACGTGTACACAAATTAAGACCAGAAGAATTCTAGCAAACCAAAGAGCGATCAAATGACTGGCGACAGAAAACAAATAAACGAAATGATGATCAACTCCGACTTAGGGAGAATATTGTCCGACAATATCAGAGTATTGAACTAAAAGATAAACACTTTTTGCAATTTATTAAAATCTGGCATGTATGCCTCAGTAGTTGTTCTTGTGAGGATTTATTTTTCAGTCACTCTACAGTTAACTTTAATGTAGATAAAATTAAACAGAGATTCCAGAATAATTAAATAAAATTAAACAGAAATTAAACTACAAAATCCAAAAATAATACGATACTAAATTATAATTATCAATTAATATTAAATAATCAGATGTTTCACCAACTCTGTTACATATAAACCTATGCAATAATGCCAATTAAATTACATACAAACATTTCTAAAAGTACATAAAATTTTATTTCACTAATAACTTCTGATTTTTCATTTTTTTTTATTGTTATTATTGAATAATTATTTATTGAAAAAGTTTTATTGCAATCGCGGGTTAATAATTAATCATATATTTAATTGAAAAAAAAAAGTTAAAAAATAAAAAAGGAGATGAAGTCCGATTCGAACCGATGTGCCTTCCCCTTATGGATCCAAATAATTCATTAATTAAAATTTTATTTCGCTATAACTCTGTGGTAGATTTTAGAGCGAGGTTGGACTGTATATGTTCAAAGGTGAAGAATTAAGACAACGCCTTGTTGCTTGATGAAAAACGGTTTAAGGAATTGTCGTCTTGACAGTTAATGTAATGTATAATTGAACTTGATACATATCTTTACATATATAATTCAATTAAATAACATATAACTTATACTAATCGTTCATTCGAACATGTCCATCTGGACTGAAAGTGCATACGACCGCTCTGGATCGGATTCTGACGTAGAATGCAAGTACATCTTAACTTCCCGGTTAGCGCTAGCACCCACTAGATCACAGCACCGGACGGCTCGACGTGAACGGAACACACTGGAACCAATGAAAATAAAACCACTTATGACATATCGTTGAAAAACTCCCAATGAGGGCTTATTACTGCAGTTTTTTTTTGGTGATTTTGGACATTTTTGGTTCAGCCGATTGTTATCGATAGGGGAGATGCACAACTAGATGTTACAACAGTCCTAAATCCAAAATTCCAACATCCTACGGTAATCGTTTTTGAGTTATGCGAGATTCGTACATACGTACGTAGGTACAGACATCACGTGTAAACTAGTCAAAATGGATTCAGGGATGGTCAAAATAGATATTTCCGTTGAAATCTGAAAATCAAAATTTTTCGCGATGACAATATTTCCTTTACTTCGTACAAAGAAATAAAAAAGAAAACATAGTTTTAAAATTTACAAGAAGCCAAATCTACGGTTAATCAATTTTACATGTTCTCCGGCAACAATTCTCGTTTATTTTACTATAAAACCGACACAAAAAAAATGTTTACAAAGATACCCCCTAGCTGTTATCTTTCAAGGTTTTTATCGTAAAGCAAACGGTTTAGAAATTACAATGTATAAAAGCCATTACTACTTTTTCCGCGACAAATTATTTAATACATTATATTTTTATTCCTCAGAAACACTTACTTGTCTTTCTTCAAGTAAACAGTTTTTTTCTGCATTTCAGTAGTCGAACAAAAGAATGTTTGTAAGGATGCGATTATTTGCTTGCTTACTTTTAAGAATAATGCGCATTTCTCGCGATCAAATACATCAGTTTTTTGTTTTGAATGCCACGCCACGCCCGATATATTTAAATACTATGAAATAAAGAAAACGAATGAGCATTAATAAACTACACCATTAAAAAAAAAAAAAAAAAAAAAAACAACTGTGAAGGAAGAAACAGAAAGAGAAAAGCAACTAAAGAAAACTTTCGAATAATATTATCATTAATATGAAGAGCTGGCTCTACGGAAAGAGAAAATAATGAGGCGATACCGACCTTCTGAGACTTCTCTTTATATGGTAAACGTATATTTTTCTCCGACTATGAAAAGAACTAAGGATAGCAAACGGTAAGTAGTAATAGTAGTAGCAGCAGCTAGTAGTCTATAAAAAAGAGCATCGTTCTCTTAACGTTCTTATTTCCTCTCGTTTCATTTATCTCTATCATCTTGTACAGTTTAGTGTTAACACCCTTTTGTATCATTCTTATTCCTTTTTTTTCTTTACTCTTATCTGTTGGTGGACGGTTACTAATCTAATCCATATTTATATACAAGTTTAAGAAATACAAACGCCTTTTTTAAAATATTCTAAAAAGGTCAGCGAATTTACATTACACATTTTTAACGTTAAGTACTTGCATAAAATCGTTTTGACCAGGAAAAACATAAAACGGTTCTACAGTCGTGAAAATGAAAAAGCATCTGAAGCAGAAAAAACAATTATGCATTTTATTAAAAAAAAAAGAAGAAATTGTAGACTACGATCTGTATGAAACCAGCAAACTAAAATATTTGCTGAGAAAAGATACTTTGCGAGTTTCGAAGGATATTTCAGAATATATCGTTTATCGTAATTTGACAAAGAGATTATCAAAGATCAAAGAGAGCTCTGGAATACAAGATGAAATTCGGTAGGACCTAGCTCGGCTATTAACCTAGTCGATTGTAAGAAATAAGATAATAAAAAAGAAGATGGAATAAAGATACAACCGTGTGGAAAAAATAATCAAATAAATATGTATATGTACAAAGCAAAATACGGAAAAAAGAGAGATCAATCGGACCGTAATCTGAAATTTGCGATTACATCATTTACAGACCGGATTTAATATCTGCGATTACAGATGTTTTTTTACGAAGGAAGTTACTAATTAACTCGAGGAAGCAGAAAGATGTGTACCTAAAAATTCTACGGCTAAAAAATTGTTTCTACTAGCAGCATACGAAAAAAAATACAATTTTCAGTAAAATGTATCGAAATTTCAGGTTTACGATAAACCATTCTTTTTTATGTGGAGGTACTGCAGGCGAAACGTAGCTTACGGCTCCTTATTACTTTTACAAATACGTATCCGCATACACACACGCGTGGTCGGTCACACATAGGAGAAAATTAGAAAATAAATTACCTAGTGGTAGTAAAGTGAATGGACATATAAATAACAAAAAAAAAACCTATTCGGAACAACGCAAGCCCCAAGAGAAATTCTAAGAATCGGTAGATGACGTTTGATTACCGAGTAATGTTTATTACGAGATTTTATTTCTTGTTTTTATCCCCTCGATAACCGATTCCCTAAAGCAACCGTTCGTGTTCGAACTACGAAAACACGTATTGCTCGCATTTGCAGTATGAATTTTCATATTTATACATTTTATAATTAGAACTTTTTTAAAGATTTCTTTTTAAGCAAGCAATTACGCACGATTTAAGTTATAATTTGTTTTTAAAACGGGTACATTTTTTATACGCGAGAGGGACCCGCTTGACTAACAAATGTAATCACTGTAATAGCTAGTTATTACTAACTTAATTAATTATCAACTAAACTGTCTTTTCATATTTCTGTTCCTTCCATCAAAGAAAACACACACACACTAGTCTTACTTTGTAATCTGTTTGGTAACCTATTTATAATTTCGTTTCATTACTGAACTATCCTCTTCCAGAAAAAAAATGTGTTTTTAAGATTACTTTTTAATTTTATTAAAAATATGCCTTCCCCAAGTGCTAAGTAATTAAATTGTTTTTTGTTCTCCCCGGACATGGGCGTTTTTAGTCCAATTGTACTCTAGTTAACGCGATATTTTCGTTAAATAAGTAATAGCTATTGAAAAATGCACGGCAACTTTTAAAAATTAAAAAAAAATTCGGTTTGGATAAGCCGAGCTAGAAAAGCTGTACAATAACACTAAAGAAAACAAAATTGAGAATATGATTAAATACATCGCGCGAAAGCAAGAGATGAACAATTAACTTTTGTAAGAAACAGATTAGCCACGTAGTCTTATAATATGTATATTATAAGAGGTATATACATTATTATAATGTATAATAATCTTATTACAGAATCGTTACAAAACTATTTTCTAACGCAGCGATTAATGTAGCAGTTATTTAATTTTTTTTTACAAAACGAAAATTCATCCCCATCGTCGTATTGATTTCTTATTAGTAACGTTAATATAATTCAATATAATTCAATTCAAAAACCGAGACATCAAGACCGAGTCCCGGCTTCTGGGATGGAGTCCAGGAACGATATAGCGGGGCTTGGATACCCCGCCCTTGGGATCAGAGGCAGGCGATGAAAAAATCTAACAAGTGGGTTTACCTGTCGGACTAGACTTATGGCCGGCGGACGGGGAGGCCAATTTGAGTAGACAACCCCCTGGGCTGAGCTTTGCTTTGTTATGGATCCGGCCCGGAGGTAGGAAAAAAATTACCTACTGATGTCTTAATTTTTAAAAATAACCACTGTAACCGAAATATTATTTATTTAAAATTATATTATTTAAAAGCGGCCGGTAAGAGGAACAGTGTCGTTTGAAAAACGCCCTAATTGGTGGAACTCAATGGGAAAAGATTCCTTTTTTGTCAATTAACAGAGCACAAATTTCTTTTTGCATTCTGTTACGCGTTGCGTTAAAAAGTAATCAAAAAGGAAAATATCTTTAATCGTCATTGTTTTTATATAAAACGTTTTCAGTAATGAAAAAATTTTAATCGATTAACAGAAACGTAATCGGGGGGACGAAATAGAAATATGAGTACCATCGATTTTTTATAGTTAAATGAAGAAGAGCATGTAACATTACATGAAGCTTCAAACTCATCAGGAATGATATAAAACGACTAGCGTATTCATCGGTTTAATGTGAATTGATACTACGAGTCATTCCACGATAATCTACATTTAACGCAATAAATCATAAAAAGTCATACATATTTTCAAACCCCTACCGTGTACAGAATTAATCCTTAAAATTCTTAGAGTAAACTGTTGAAACAGAAATTTTAATCGCTGTAAAATATTAAACAAACATAGGGGCTATAACACATTTATATAAATAAAGCGAAAACCATTAGTCAATTTAGAACGAAAGGAAAAAGTTTTTGTACATGACAACTCAAAGAGAAAATGGAAAAACAGACAAGAAAAAAGCTAGTTTTATATCACTGTAATATCTCCGCTAAATAACGATGACATTTGAATACATTTAAGTTCCACCGTCGCCGACAAAACGTAAAAAAAAACTCCGTATATATAAATCATACAGCATTTCGTACAAAAATAGATAAACAAGAAAATTATAACTTTCCTCTCTCTTACAAGTGAAGAATATTTTAGGCGATTTTATTTGATATCTAAATTGCTGAATTACATTTGTCGGTAATCAACTAGCCCGCTGTACACTGATATAAGCAAAATAAATATAAACTGTATAAATTAATACTAATTTATGCGAGATAAAATTTTTATCTTCCGGTGTAAAAAAAAAGAAACACGTCCGAGATATATACAGGGTTATAGATAAGCGTATTAAATTTACTACAAATCCTTTTTTATAGACTACTTAAAATACAAAATGTTGTACATAATTACTAGATAAGAGTCGAAAAGTTGTAATAAATCGTCGCTGTACTAGATAAAATAATTAAACGCGTACAGAAGTTGTAAAATAGGTTTTTACGGATCACAAAATGAATTTCTTTCATAATGAAAACTAAAATTCTATCTTCCACTAATTTGTCGTACGTTTTGCCATAATAACGAAATGAAGTAATCCAGCACACGATGGATTTATGCGGGTTCGCTAAATAAACATTATTTAAGAGGAAAACTAAATGAAAGTACACGTTAAACGATATTTTTAAAAATATTTTCACGAAAAACTGCGAACATAATCGGTAAATCTAGCTTTAGATTTTTTTTACCATCTTTTACTCAACGTTTAGATGCTTTTTTAATTTTAAAATAAGTCCAAATATATGATTTACGATCACAGATAAAATTACCGGGAAACCAATTTTTTTTTTATTAAGCGATAAAAATAATACGCGTAAAATAATCGATGTAGTAAAATTTTAACCGATTACAGTTTATAGAAATTTTTTATTTATTGAAAAGCCGATCGATACGGATACAGCGCCTAAATACAAAGGATTTTTCCCAAGAGGAAGATTTCAATACAAAATCCGATACGGAAGGAAATCTACTAACGGTCAAGAAAATCTGACGATATCGAAGAAACATACTACAGACAACGATAGAGGAAAATTTTATATCAAAAATACGTCACATTAATTAGAAAATCTTTTGAGATTTCTTTGCAAAAAAAATTATCGCTAAGACTACTCGTTCAGAAAGGCGTGAAAAATAATCGGTATATTTTTCAGCAGGATGAGAATAACCGTAAAGAATCTTCAATTTAGGAAAAAAGTGATTTGGAATTTCTGATTCCATTAAAATCAAGAAGGCATAAAAAATAAAATCGCAGACCAAATCTGAGTAGTAAGTAAGGAGTACAGAAAAGAGGTATAGCGATCTAAGTAGAAAAATCAGGGTGTAAACTTTTCCATAAGTACGTAAATATAATTAAGCGATCACCGAAATATGAAATTTTAAAATATCATCGATTTCACAATAAACAGAGTTTGCAGTGAAGATTAAAAGATACAAGCCTCGTAAAAAGAAACTTAACCTAACAAGAAGAAAATAAAATAGGGTCGCTAACAAATTGATAACACGTGTCTCAAACAGATAAAATAAATATTACTGTAGCGGGAAGAAATTGCAGCGCTTAAATGAATCGTTAGACACGCGCGCTTACAACATCTCAAGTTAAATTACATTATTTTTAATCAAGTAGCTGAGGGTACGTAAAGCATACGCATTTTAAAAATATTTAATTTCCTAATCGATGTCGAAAAAACACCAATACATTAGACGTTAATATAATCTTTTTTTCTAAAATTGGCAAATCGTAGATTTTTATTAAATTATGTCAGAGGGCTTTTGAAACGAGTAGATGGAATATTTATTACAAATAATACTGATACAACAATGTTGATATATTTTTTTATGAGAACTCAAAATTCATCTCGGTACTTATGCGTTAATCAGGACGCATATTATTTTACATAATTTTTTTATTATGTATTTTTTGTTTATCTAACGCTAATCTTAAAACTAATTTAATTTTTTTTTTTAATTAAAAAAAAAAAGTTATAAAATAATAATTTCATACAGTGCCATTCATACCGGGGCCAGAAAAGAGATAAAAATTAATTTTTTTAAAGTTTATTTTTTTTATTATTTGAATAATCAAAACAGTTAGTTACTCGAGGTTAGCGAGCGAAGCGAGCGTAGGTTATATTCGGTTATATTATGTCGATTCCGTATACTGACGAATTCGTAGGTATATATCAACATAACCCAACCAAACATAAGCTAAAATAATATGCGTGCCGGTTAACGCACAAGTAGATTAATTAATTTTTTTTAAATCAACATTCTACCAAAGGCCATCGCTGAATTAATTTGCAACACGTTTTATTTTTTCCAGTACTAATTTTGAACATCTCAAAATAAATACCTGCGATTAAATCTAATTAATGTTAAATAGACTCTTCATATTAATATTCAAATGAAATTATATCTAAGTTTATGGAAAAACCAGGAGGTGTTCTGTTTCGCCACATTTTTTTTAACCTGTATAGAACAAAACCACACAGGTTTTGAACCTGAACTGAAATATGTTAGACAGCGTTATGCGTTCCGTATCAACAAAACATCGAAAGGTACTTCTGCAGACAGAAAAACTGTCCTTTTTGAGGATTATTTCCAACAGATCCTTCGGCAGAATAACGGAGGTGACAAAACATAAATTAAAACTCTTAATTTATGTTTTCGTCAGTTATTAATTCGTTGAATTAATTTATAGTTTTCGTTGAATCGTCATTAATTCCGATTCATAATTAGGCTTTGTACCACCACAATTGAATTTTCTGGCCACCGTAGACCCGGACAGAGATGTACTAACGTAAAATATGGAAAGGTTATGAAAAAGAGTAAAACATCACCATTTAGATTCGTGTTTAGCGGAGTTCTAAGGGCGATATTAAGTCACAGGCGAGCATTGCACAGATAGTCTGGACTGTAAATACATATATAAAACTTACGTATGTATACTCTGTGTGTTTTAAATCTTTTAAAACACATTTTTAGGCGATTAAAATTATTTAGCAAATTACATAACGATTTTATTAATGAAACACGTAACATTGCATTTTAAACAGCGGTTTGACAATACGATCATTTGTGATATTATCAGAAATATTTCTGTAATATTTTGACAAAGTAATCGATTTACTAAAACAGTATGATGATAGTGCATTTTAAAGACGATAGTGAACCACGAACTTTTTAATTATAATCGGTAATGCTGTTACAAAAATTATTTAATGAAATCGATAAAATTGAAGTAAAAGACAAATTGTATAGCTTTCTTTAAGTATAAATTAAACAAAAATTACAATACGACGAGACTCTGTTCTGTTGTTCTAGAGTTTACAGAAATGTAGAAATAGACATACCGATCGGACACGTTACTCTTTTTTCTGGTCAAGTAAAAAAAGGAAGAAAAACAATGGATTTAAAAGTTAGAATGTAAATATTAAGATATGCAGAAATACGTTGTCAAAAATAAAAAATCATTAATAATTGGAATAGAATTTAATAAACAATAAAAAAAAGGAAGCTTAACGTTACCTACACAGGCTAACAAGCTGTACCGGATTAACCGGACCGAAAATTGTATGAAATATCAATGACAACAGACTACAACAATTATAAAAATAATGATCGGTGATCGGATATCATCTGATCACAAGGATAAAGTTTTTCACGTTAACAACATTCGTACAGTCGAGCTGATTATTCTCGGTTCTATTTTCAACTACTGATGCTACACGGTCGGTCTAGCGCCGAACCGGCTGGAGCGAGAACTCATCCGACTAGCGAAGAGAAGATATATTAGGAGTCGAGGGCTAACTGTAAGAACAAGTGAAGCGAGTTGTTTGTCGTAGAATAAAACGGGAGACAAAACGAGAGCGAGAAATAAGGAATACGAGCGATGAAGAGGGGGAGAAAGACAGAAAGAAAGTACACTAACTGGAAGGTCAAAGGGGTCTAATTGCCCGCTGCGATATGACCTTTGCCGCATATTAATGCCCTTATACTAATTGCTTCGCTCACCAAACCTCGTTCCCCGACCCGTCGACTCTTTCAAACACCTTATAGGGGTTGATTATTTCCCTCGGTAATTCACTTTTACTAATTTTTAACCCTAAAATATCATTTCAGATGAAATTAAAATTCCTCCACCACAATAAACAAAATTTATTTTACGGTTGATACTAATCAACCGCTAACTAACTAAGAGAAAACGGAAATCTAAAAAATCGCCGGCTCATCACTCGACCAAAAATGTTTGAAAATATAAAATATAAATTATTCATATACAAATTATTATAACGTCGCTAATATAATCGATATATTTACTACGTACGACTACATTCCGTGTAAATCTATATAAATAAAATTGTAATGTTTGTTCAAAATCTTAAATCTTGGAAAGTTCTTCACCGATTGCTTTGAAATTTTGACACTATGACACCTGTGACAGGTAAAAACAGCGCTATCTGTTGGACGTAAAAGCAACACACGCTGTACTAAATATTTTACGATTCAATTTCAATGTTTCCGATATGTGTCCGCTATAAACCAAAAAAACTACTGGACCGATTTACGCGCGGGGAAAAGGGAGAAAGAGAAAATTCGAAAAAGGTAAAACGGAAGAAGGTAGAAATGAAAAAAAGAAAAAAGGGGAAAACGGGCAAAAGAGAAATAAGGGAAAGAAAAATGGGAAAGGAAATGGAAAGGGGGAGAAGGAGGGTAATGGGGAAAAAGGAAAGGGGAAAGCGAAAAGGGAGAAAGGGTAAAAGGGAAAGGTTAAATTTTGTGAAGTTCCGTAATGTTCAATTTTTTAATGTTTTATCAAACTTTCAATTGTGTTCATTTAATCTATCGATATACTCAAGTCTAGCAATAGCGAAGCATTGCCGGGTTTGCTAGGAAAAAAAAAAAAAAAATGGAAATTCCGGAAAAAATTTCTCAGATAATCGATCTAATTCTTTTCCAAATTTTTTTATCCGATTGTGAATATAGGATGATCGTAAACTTCCGGTGAGTCAAATGCTTAAAACTGTTTCAATACTCTTCCGCGTTGCGCAATAATGACATCGTAGTTTCATCTTTTTTAATTTTGTTGATGAAAATGTTATTTTTCACGACAGATAATTTTACTTACTTTTTCATATAGCTACAAGCTTTTCCATATTGGAAAATAAAAGTTTTTCCCCATCGTATTAAAACTAAACGGTTTCAAAGCCCTTAAGAACGCCCTTCCAACTTTATTCTAGGCGAGCGAAGAAAAGATTCCATCTTACTTTTTAAAATGAACAAATAATTTTTGGTAGTAAACCGGTAAATCGAGAGCGATACTTACCCCGCTAAACGTTTTACTATCGCGCTTATTTACAATTCTTAAATAAAATCCCATGAAGTGCAATATAAACGGGCACACGACGACAACAAACGATCGACTCCTACCGAGTTCATTGCTTGAATATATCATTTATGCTAGGCAGTCATTGGAGATAACTGTACAATGATGCTCTCATTTTAAGAAAATAACAAACATAATGTAAGATTCTTGTCTCAGAGAATTTATGCGTATTAGAACGCAGAGTTTATCTAACAGTATTGTAAACAATAACTTTACGCTGGGTAAATTTCTATGCAAACAAAATAAATTTTAAAAGTTAGCAAAATAGAGTAGAATAAAAAAATTTAATAATTTAATACTCGAGCTGGTGACTGCACTGTTTAACTTTGTAAGATGCATAATTCTAAGAAATTCAATAAAAAGGCGCGCTACATTCAATGTAAGTAAACTTCTGCATATTAACGGAAAATATTCCATTTCAACCGTAATATGAATTTAATTACATTTATTACCTGTAACTGCGGCATAATCAAAACGAGCAGAGGGGAAAAATATAACAGTAAAACTTCAAAACGCCTTGTTGAGCCGAATGCACGATATCAATAGTCTTATATTACTCCTAACGTGGCCAAAAAAGCGAAAATTGGGTTCATAAGAGTAAAAAAAAAAAAACGTACAACTATTATTTTTAGTGATATTACTACAATAAAGTGTAATATTTTAGTAGCTCTTGTAAAAAATAAATAATAATAAACACGTTTAAAATATAAAAATAAATAAGGAAAGGAGCCGGTACGATGAGACGAATGATTGAAGTTTACAATAAAGATACGATACAGCTAGCTGATACGCTATTAAAATATTATCAAAATTAAAAACTGACCAAATTTTGAAACTAAAAAAGTTCCTACTCCATCTGAAAATTCCAAAAACTTACAATTATTTAGTTTAAAATAAGCTTTATGCAGTTGTCGGAATCTTGTAATATACGCGTGTTTATTCACAAAAAAAAAAGAAAATAAATTTATTCGTTCAAATAATAGAGACACAATTTAGACCTAAGAAGACATTCAGAACTTAGCGTGATTTCGCTGGTAAAGTGTTGAAGTGGCGGGAATATATATTTTTTAAATGATGCAGAATTTTTCAGGCCTACGATCACAGGAGTATTTAATTACAAAGAATAACTAAACCTAATTATAATCGAGGGGGAAAAAATGTGAATTAGGTTTTTGGTATCAATCTTTTTTATCTTTGCAAACACCGAAAAACACCCTAATCGAATCTATCCCTATTCTTTCTGCCTTAAAGTAATTAAATGCGATTGCGTGGAATATAATCAAATAACATAAAATATTTAACTGCCTGCGCTTTCTTGATTAGATTAAATTATTATATTATCATTAACACCCAAAGGTTAACGCCCAATTACAGTAATTTTATGTTGGAAATGTTCCGTAGCGTGTGAAAAACTATTATGAGGTTTTTTATTTAACTGAACGACGATCAGAATAAAAAACCTAACTATTTTTAGATGATAGATTTAGCCGGTTTCCGTGGCGCGAGTGGTAGCGTCTCGGCCTTTCATCCAGAGGTCCCGGGTTCAAATCCCGGTCAGGCTCGGCATTTTCACACACGCTACAAATCATTCACCTCATCTTCTGAAGCAATACCTAACGGTAGTTCTGCAGGTTAAAAAAAAGATGATTGATTTGTTAGAAAAAAATTGAAGCGTTTAGGTAATGTAAGCGCGTTCAGTAAATTTAATTTCAAATCAAAGAAATACTACAGCGATAAAAATAAAAATCATTATACGTTGTAAAAACTGTACGACTAATAAAACTTACTAGGTATTGTAGTAGTAATAAAACACATATTACAATTTAATTAACCTAAAAAAAAGAAAATTATAAATTTATCTGATGAAATCGTTACAAAGCAAAGAACTTTTAATAATTAATTTTACAAATTCATGCAACTAAACGCGTCGTCATAAACTTAGGCGTATTTATATAATTATTTGCATGAAAGAAGGCGTTTCCATTTAAGGAGTGTTACGAATGGATGATGCGGTGTCCGGTGAAAACAAATAAATTAAAATGCATAAAGCAGGCGGAAAGAACGAGCCGATGAACCAACAATTTAATTAATTTACTTGTTATCGACAAACTGATCAACAATTTTAAAAACCTATCTATAGGTCGGTTTAAACGAATAAATCTGTGAATAACACTAATGAATAATTGGACGTTTTTTAAGTAAATATTTTAATAAAATATATTCATATTATTAGGAAATAGTATCTTTCTTTTATACAAAAGCAGGTAGATTACTAATATTATTCACTCGCTTTCTACATTAAACGATGTTTATTTATTTTTTTGAAGTAAAATAATTTCAAAAATCAACAGATCTATTCATAAGTACCTTAACGGAGTAGCGTAAGAATATAGCATTAGATAAGAAAATACGCACTAACAAAGCTACACATGTTTGAACCTGTTATTACAAAAACGAGCAACGATACACTAATAGTGATTATTTTTATATTCAAACGAATGCAGAGAGAAAAAAACGCATTTCAATAAAATCGAGTTTTAAGCGAACAACGCTTAAAAAACCAATTCAAGTAGCAGAGAGAAAGGGTTTCTACCAAAAAATGAGGTAATTTAACATTAATTTCTACGAACAGTAATCTTTAACTGAATTTAAAAATATCTTAATAATTTCATCGGTAAAACAATTCAAATTTAAAAAATAATAACGGGCATTCATCACAGATTCTCATTTCATATCATCAGATATAAGAATTCTACCGTTCGCAATAAAGGATTCAAATGAATATTAAAAGTCGAGTGTGGATACTCAGCCTGAGTGGACGTGTATTTCTAGCTCTGCGTTTTATGCGTTTTTGGTTTGGTTTTTTGCGGCTTTTTTATTGGACAAGTAGTGAATCATTTCGAGGAAAGGATAACGGACAATTGTGTTAAATTTTGTGAATTTTGGTGACCGGACTGTGCTGTAATTACGTTTTTTTTATGTTGTAACTTTTCTCTCCATAAGAGCAAAGTTAAATTGGCCGTTGAGGCTAGTGAAAATAAGTTAAGTCAATAGACAAGTAACCACAAGTTTGTGACGTCACGGCTGTTGTAGTAAACAACAACTTAGAATAATTATCGACAAAATAAGTTACACTAGTATATATTTTTTTTCTAATTGTTTGAGGCTCTTATAAAGGGGATTTTCCTTTCCTAATAACTCCTTCCCTGAACAATATTTTCCAAATTCCTCTCGGATCGGATAGATCCGAGATCAATACCTTCCATAGACTCCCCACCCGCCCAATTTTTTTTGGGGGGGGGCACTTTTGGTCGGATACAAATTCGACCTCCCTCAAAAAAAAACCCTATCCCTATGGAAGAGGGGATGGAATTAAGTGTTTCCGGGCCTTCTGGCCCCCCAGAGAAAAAAGGATGGAAGGCAGTGGATCTGCCTTGGGACTAAACGAGTTACAGCCGGTTCCTCCGAGGAAGAAGAGACTACCCCTACATTATGGGATCTGACTTATAAGCTGGGCCATGCCCTTATAACATTTAGACAAAATCTGGGCCATGCCCTTATAACATTTAGACAAAATCTGGGCAAGTCTATGGTGACTACGAGAAGAAGCTGACGGAGATACATCATTAAGATGCTGAAAAGCATCTTAATGACGCAGTGACTCATGTGGATACTAAATCACAGGGGACACAGACAGAACACTCCAGGGCAGAAGAATTGTCGGACATTCTTGAATCCGAACTGACCGACGAACAATTAATCGATAGATAGCCTGGTCCATTGGACTATTCATGGTCCACATGGGCCATGAATAGAGTGACATCCGTTGACCCTCAATCTGATAGCTCTGACAGATGTAATTTTGTAGACTTGAACAAACAAATGAGACCTAAAGCTGCTAGCGGAAAATATGCTAACGCTAAACCGGGGGCAATCAGCATAGACAATACCACCATTCTAGATGAAGATAGTGTTTCAACTAATTGGACTAGATATACGGTCCTTTACGACTCATCAGCAGGAGACCGCGCTACAGCCGCCACTCTCCTTAGGGCGTTGAAACGAGTCGTGGTGAAAACCAGGGCTCCGGTCTTCGTGCTTCCACCGGGACCCGCGGGTACAACGATAAGGAAATTGATCATATATCTGACCAGAAAAGAGAAGGAGCTCCCGAAGATGGTCCTGCTCAGAGTGGGGGACTCGATTCGGGCTCGCTCAAGATCGGGTTCAACCAGAAGGGGCACACCACCGGTCGCTGATAGCAAGACTATCGTTATTAAGGCTGAGGGAAAGACTTATGCCGACCTGTTAAGAACAATGAAAAACAAAGTCACCCAGGAAGAGGCAGGCGAGGTCCTCTCTCTCCGGAAAGGCCAAAATGAAGAATTAGAGGTAAGTATAAAAGGGGCTCAGAAGGCAGGAGAATTCACCACTCTTCTGAGAGATCGGGCAGCAGAACTTAAGGTGGACCTGCGTTCTAGGGGTGACAGAAGGACTGTGGTCCATATTAAGGACCTCGACGTAGACACAACCGAAGAGGAGGTGTGGGAAACGATCTCAAGAGTTGTCGGGGCGGGGGAGCCATTCCAGGTCACCTCCCTCAGGAAAGCATATGATGACACTAAAAACGCCACCGTCATCACGAATCATAGAGGCGCCACAAAGCTGGTGGCATCAAGACTACGAGTTGGCTGGGTCCATTGCCTGCAATGGACCTAGCAACACGAATATAGGTTCTGACCTATATTCGTGTTGAAGGAGAGGGCTGCTGCCGTTGTTGGGGCACCGGACACGGTAGCAGAGACTGTAAGGGCCCGGACAGAACCAATCTCTGTTATAACTGAGGTGGCGCTGGACACCGTATCCGGGAATGCAGAGAGGTATCCAGATGTCTTGATTGCCGTAGCCTAAACCACCGCACCGGGGGCACTGAATGCGGAATGAAGCGCGATGCCTAGAGTCTTACTAATCGATAACCATCGAAGCTTCCTCTCCCATAACTTGGTGGAGGAGACAGCTAATACTGGAAAGTACAACTTTGTTGTTGCCACTGAGCCTAACGTATACTCTGCGACTGGGTCTCGATGGGTGCCAGATACCGCTGGGGAAGTGGCTTTCCAGTAAGAAAATTACTGGAAACTGGGACTATAGGTTATATTTGAGGACTAAAGGAGTCATTGCAATAGAACTCTGTAACTTTATATTGTTTGGGGTCTATATAAGCCCGAATGTGACGCTGGCGGAGTACGAAGCCAAACTGTTCGGACTGCAGAGGATGGTCACGAACGGCCCAAAGAGGACAATTGTTGTGGGTGACTTCAATTACCGTTCCGTAGCGGCTGGTTCCTCAAACAACAGAGGACTAGCTGTAGGAGAACTACTAGGAACTAATGGGCTTGTGTGCATCAATGATGGTTCGCCCACTTTTTACGCCCGCGGGCATTCCGCTATCCTGGATCTGGTATTGGTCGACGGTAGATTTCCACCAGTCATGGTGAGCATGCAGGTTTTGCAGGTTACTGCAAAACTGCATGCTCAGCCAAATGATCACTGCAATTCACAAATGATCATTTGATCAAATGATCTGCAAATGATCATTTGGCTGTTTCTGTTGAAATCCTTGATACTGAGACTCATATTAGAAATCAACATCTATGCTTTAGACTTTCGGAACGTCAGGTAGAGACCATTGTTCCCAAAGTTGCTGCAAAAATAACGGCTGGCAGACCGGTCACGCCAGATACATTACAACAGATGATTACTGAGCTGGCCAAGCTCCCCGAAAGAGCTACAAGACATCACCCTGTCTGTTGGCGGTCCTCCGATATTGTGGATCAACGCAGGGTTCTGTAATCCATGAAGAGGCGAGTGCAAAGACTTAGAACGAGAACATACGGAGCTGATCGAGACCAGAACACGGCGATTACACAATACCGAGCAGCAAGAAAACAGTTAAACTTCAAGATTAAGCATGCAAAAAGGCAGAAGCGGAGGGAGCTATGCAGTGAACTAAATGCTGACACCTGGGGACGGGTGTACCAGGTTGTCATGAAGAGACTGGGAACACGGTTGTCCGTCCTTAATAAAATAGAAGCTACACGTCACATGGTAGCGCTTTTCCCGCGGGTTGATACGGGCATCACGGAGCTAATACCTGGTGAACGCGGCAGGTTTACCCGGGATGAAGTGGCGACTGCGGTTAAGACTAAAAATAAAAAGAGTCCAGAACCCGATGGTGTGCCAGCTTCAATCATAAAGGGTCTGATGTGCGTCATCCCGTGGGAGATGACAGATATTGCAAGTTATGGGGTCCAGCATTGCTTTTTTCCTGCTTGTTGGAAAGCGTCAGGAACTGTTTTCTTGCCCAAATAACAGTCAGTTCCACGAGCTCTCTATAAGTCTCATTAATAATATGGGAAAAGTCGTGGAGAGGCTCATCGCTAATAGACTAATTGAGGAACTGGAAAACAACATCCTCCTCCATGAGAATCAGTTTGCCTTCACGCGGGAGCGGTCAACTATTAACGCCATCAACAAAGTCGTTTCATGGGTTGCTGCGGTGAGGGATGGGACTTGAAGAACCAGACATATCCCACTAATGATACTCCGAACGCTTTCGGTCCGGTACCTTGGCCAGCTATATTGAGGACACTTCAAATAATGAATATAAGCGAGTACACAGTGACGCAAGTAGCCAGCTGTCTACCTGAGAGACGGACTGAAATTAATACGGTGGATGGTGTGGTAAGTCATCAGATCTTCGGCGGAGTCCCGCAGGGGTCCGTACTCGGACCCCTACTTTGGAACATGTTCTATGATGAAATGTTCCGACTTCAATTCCCGCCGGGGGTGACATCTCGCTGCTAGTGGAGGCCAGTACCTTAGATGAAGTGGAGGACAAGGGGACCTTAGAATTAGTGAATGAATGGCTCGTCAACAACAGTTTGGAGGTCTCTCCTTCCAAATGCAAGGGTATCCTCTTCACTGGTAGGAGGATACTCAGAAGATTAAATCTGCGCCTGAGAGGGGAGCCAATAGTCGAGGTGGAAAGTGTTAAATATCTAGGGGTGTTACTGGATAAACACCTCAAATACTCCAGTCATGCGGCCATGATCTGCGACAGAGTGGAAACAACAATCCGTGCCTTGCGAGGTCTCTTTGCGGGACAGGTATGCCACGTGCGTCGAAGAGGCGACTTATCACCTCGGTGATATCGTCGTCTCTGTTGTACGCCGCCCCGGTATGGGCCGATTAACATCGGCCCATACTGGGGCGGTTAATGTCCAGCGCAACAGAAGAAAATTAACTAGCACTCATAGGAAGTCGCTTCTGGGCGTAGTTTCGGGGTACCGAACGTTATCGTATGATACACTGTGCGTTCGTTCTTCGGTGCCCCGATAGAATTACAGATTGAAGGACGAAAACTAAGGGCGTCCGGTGTAGCCAAACATGAGGTCTATTCTATTATACGAGAAGAATGGAAGGTGGCATGGGCAAGTTCAACAGTGGCCGCATAGACCAGAAAAATTATCCCGGACCTGGATGCTTGGCTAGATCGCTCTCATGGCGAATTAGATTACCACACAACGCAACTCATGTCGGGACATGGTGCGTTTGAACAATGCCTGCATAGGTTTGGCAGGAGAGAGTCACCAATCTGTTGTTACTGCGATGCGGTTGACGAAGCCGAACACGCTATTTTGTGTGCAGACGATGAAAGGAACATCGTATAAATGCAGGCCTGATGCATACCCGACCGAGCAGCTCTCGGAGTGGCTCTTGGCTATGTCCGGAAACTGGCATAACTTTGCAATATTTGCAAGAGCAGTTCTCAGAATAAAAGAAGATGAGGCAAGACGACTGGGATACTGAGGGTTGTAGTTTATAGCATGGCTGGGCGGACAGCCCCTTTCCTGAGGGCTCACATGCCGTGGTGTGTGGTTCCCGTGATGGAGCGGGGACTCCTGGGGTCCGTTAGGTGTGAATGAATGAAAAGACCAAGAGCCGGGCGGCGGGGTGGGTTCCCGGATACGCTTCGGCTCCTGCACCGTCGGTTTGATGCTAGCAAAAGGAAAGACCGGGGGGGGGGGGGGCTGGGAGCAGCATAGCCGGACCTGGTTCTTCCGTTGGAGATTAGAGGCAGGCAATTAAAAGATCCGGAAAGGACACGTCCCCGGGTCGAATATACTTAATTGGATGTCCGACTCGGGGATGTAGGGGAAAAAATGAATATTACAGCGAAATAAGAGTATCGAATATGTTACCGTAGAGGTATGTTTATGTTTTGCGATTCATGCAATCTGAGGTTCCTTGTGATATCAGTGACACGATGATTCAGTAGGACGAGTATAGAGCAATGCGCCGCCTGATATACGATAGTTATCATTTTACCGGGTAAATCGCCGAATCAAATCGATAAAGTTTAATATAAAAAGTAATCTATGCAAATAAATACGCCCGACGTATTATCAGTTTAACCCCAAAGCCGACACGTATTCATCTTTTCAAGACATTATATTTGCTTAAAAAACACGTAAAGAGCGAGCGTACACTGGCATTCCATACTTTCTTTAAAAAACCTGTCGTCGATTTAATTCTCTGTCGTACAGTATACATCTATCGATACATATATGAGCAAACATAACAAACATCCCATGAAAAAAATACATATTTACCTTTCTGATGTCGTCCAAATTATGTATTTCTGGTGAAAGACCACCATGAACACAGAGGAACTGCTGATTCATTAATGCGGCCAAAGGAAGGCAATCGAACGCCTCCATACACGCTTCATACACTCGCTCCGAGTACTTTATTTTACCTGTAACAGAAAGAAGAAAAACTATGTGACATTCCTTATTACATCTGCGATTTCTTACAACATTTGTGTAAATCTTATGCAGAGTTTCTCATTACACGCTGTAAATTCAATCGTATATCTTAAAAAGAATCAAATAAACCGTTTCTGACGGCACCATTAATTAACGGCTAACGTAAAAAAAAGACGGTAACACTGCTTTTTAAGACCGATGAATAAACTCGATTTGTAATCGGTGTCCTGCAAAATCACAGAACAAACTAATCCATCGGCTGTCGTTAACCAAACCGACGGATCGGGTTACTCATGACGTATGCGTTAATAGTTTGCGGTACAACAAACACTACATGCAAGAATGATAACAGCGGTGTGGGCCAAATGTCTAATAAACCTAATATATTCGTTAGTCAATTTGACAAATATTTAAGGAAAAAAAACTTGTGATGTATTTTAATGGCGTCTAAAAAGCGGGAGATAAAAAGAAATTAAGCCCTTTTTTACAACGGTCTAGGATAAGGGAAAAACAAATTAATAGGACAGGAAGAATGAAAAACGTAAGAAGTTCGAGCGTAGAACAACTATAATTATTTCGTTACAATCGAAATAAACTAACAACAAATAGTCGATTATGTTGCAAAAACGTAGGAACGATAAAAGAAAATAATAAAGGCGATAGGAAATTTGCAAGAAGCTTGAAAAAGATTATATACCGAGGTTACGGCAATCGTAATATATCTATTGAAAGATACGCTTACTTGCTGATATTGAAGGGTACGCATGACGCAAGCTAATGAAAAACATAAAGGGAATTTTACGGCGAGTTCTACAATCTCATTTAATACTGCAAACATTAACCGCACGATCACGATAATGGACAAAAATCATTATGGGCGGTACAATTACCCCATAAGACCAACATTTTTAATACGTAAAAATTTCATTAGTTTTTTAAAGCTACAATAAATATTTAAATTGCATTTAGAGAGGATCAGTATTAAATTATCACATTATAACAAACCTGATAGGAGTAAAGAAAAATAAAACGTACTTTAATTAATTACTTATGAAAAAAATATACTCTTTAAAGAAATAGATTGACACATTTTCACAATGAATAGTGAGCAGAATTAAAAACGACCGTTTAAAGTAATTTTTTTCGAACTTTCCGAAAAAGCACGGTCTAAAATCCAATTAAAAAGTGCTTCTTATGATGTGCATAAAATATATTTCACTAAAGACGTGCAGGATTTCATAATATGTAGTATATAGAGAGTATTGATCGACAGAACGTGCGGTATGAGTACATACACTTACTAGCTCAAAAGCAGTACGATGTAATTAATAGCGTTTTCATTCATATAAACTTCATTTTCTTCATTTTTAATTCAAGAAATACTAAATAAGATATAAAATACTGTCACTGTAACCGTCACAATTACACCGCATTTCAAATACGTGCTCATAAATAGCGGGATAATTAATGACATGGATTACATGGACAAAAATAATTTTATTGAAAATTAATTCTAACGAAAACTTTCTAACGGTGGAATGGAGGTCACCGGTTCAAAATAAAGACAGTAATAAATCATTAACTTTAAAAAACTAAATAAACATTAAATAAAACATCCAAATCAATTTTCACTTTTCTAAAGCGTCCAAAACATGAGATGCTCGTTGTTCTGGAAAATGATTGTCATTTTTAAGAGAGACTATTACGTAACGAGTTGCCAACGACTGCGGTCAAGGCAAACGATGGAATGTTGAATATTTTTATTACAACTTTTATTCCTATGAAAAATTGATAAAAAAAAAAAAAAAAACAATTAACTGGCGGAATTCACTTATTTATTACTTTCCCGTCTATATAGCAGCTTCAGCGAATTTATAGTTATATAGAAGGAAAAGTATGGTGATCGGTGAAAATTGGGCAAATCCCGTTTTCACCAAATCTTGACGAACTGATCCCTAAGGACATCAGAAAGCCGAAAAATGGCATCGTCAAAATTGGGTATATCCGGCTTTCACCGAATCTTACGAACTGACCCCTACGGATCCCAGAAAACCGAAAAATGATATCGAAATTTCCGCGAAAAAATTTGCGTTCGTATGTACGTACGCAAAATGGCGTATAAATCGCCTTATTCTCCAGAACTACTTGACCATTTTTCAACAAACTTCGATATAATATTTCTATAATAGGGGCATTGATACTATTGAATTTTCAATTCAAAAGTCAGGGGGGTGGGAGATACAGGGGGAAAAACGAAATGGTCTACAAATTTTGCATAATTAAGGTTTTTTTTAATATTAATAAAAACATTTTTTGCTAATTTCATCTCAACCTCTAAAAATGATTTTAGGTGTCGGCCTTCAAATTAATCACCTTATATCTCCAGAACTACTCGCCCGACTTTGACAAACTTAGATTAATTCTATATATGGGGCAAAAATGCTATTACATTTTCAATTCAAAAGGTCAGAGGTGGGGGATACAAGGGAGGAAAAAAATCGTCTCCAGATTTTGCAAAATTAAGATTATATTTTATTTTGATAATTTTTTTAATATTAATAAAAACTTTCCTAAAAAAAGTTTTGATAAATTTCATCCCCACCCCTAAAAATGGTTTTAATTTTGAAGAGTTATAGAAGGCAGTACAAGGGTGATTATCGTTGCAATTTTTTTAAAAATATTTTATGAACAATTATAAAAAAAAATCTTTTATGTAAAACTTTTTTGGTTAAATTGCACCCCCACTCCAAAAAATAGTAATAATTTTGAAACTTGTAGAAGGCAGTACAGTGGGTCTTTTTCGTTACAGTTTTTTTCTCCTAGCATGTCGTTGGATCCACAAACTTGTTCCTCATCGATAAGGGGTCTTAACCCAGCCCTCCTCCCATAGGAACCCCACATCCCATTTAGCGGCCGGGCTACTACTGTAGTCGACTGCTGTGTTGTGATGTTATAAGTGAGCGGTAGAATTAAATACGAGGGTTATTTTTTTTTCAAGGTCCGATCGGTCACGAAATTAAAACCACAGTGAAAATAAAAAAATTTTTATTTGTAACAAGTACTTACATATTTACGCTATTTCTCTACATAGTCGCCACTCCGATTTAGACATTTTTCGTAGCGCGGTACCAACTTTCCAATACCCTCGTCATAGAACGGAGCCGCCTGTGTATTCTGCCATGTTTCTACGCTGGTCTGCAGCTCTTGGTGAAATTCATGGAACGTGGCACGACCATCACTGCAGCCTCATACTGCGTGACTCTTCAACGTCTACGAAGGGCAATTTAGAACAAGCGGAGAGGAATGTTGTCATCAGGCATTGTCTTTCTCCATGACAATGCTCGGCCGCACACTGCTGCTGTAACAAAGAAGCTCCTGCAGCGTTTTCGTTGGTAAGTGTTTGATCACCCACCGTACAGCCCGGACTTGGCTCCATCCGATTTTCACCTCTTTGCTCACATGAAATGCTGGCTAGGAGGACAACATTTTGGCACAGACATCGAGCTGCAGAGCAGCGTAGAAACACGTCTGAAAACACAGGTGGCTCCGTTCTGTGACGAGGGTATTGGAAAGTTGGTACCACGCTACGACAAATGTCTAAATCGGAGTGGCAACTATGTAAAGAAATAGCGTAACTATGTAAGTACTTGTTACAAATAAAAACTTGTCTATTTTCACTGTGGTTTTAATTTCGTTACCGATCGGACCTTGAAAAAAACAACCCTCGTAAATGAATAATATTTACAGTGCAAAAATTTATTCAAAGTGGCCACTAGTACCACCACACACGCGCGAATGAAATACGGTATGGGCGCACGCTTTAGTTAGAATCACTGAATTAAACAAACAAAAAATATTGTATTTTTTAGCCGTGCATTAGAAAAAAAGCCCATGACGGGAAAGTCCTACAACTGTGTTGTCAGCTTTTTTTTTTAGAGAAAAACGAATTTTCAGTACATACGCAAAAGTATATATTACGCGACACACCATCGTCATAAATAAAATATATATATATATATATATTCCACGTCGGCTGCAGTCCTTGTTTTGAATTTATTATTGTTTTGTCTTGTATAAAATATTATCACAAACTAAGTCCAGTTTTTAAATTTTAATTTCATACAGTACATCAAAAAAGGATGAAATTCCGATTACAGTTTGACATTTGGTTTTGTGCCGTATCAGGCAAACAAACCCTAACAGTTAATCTAACGGAAAAATTCAAACGTTATAAATAGGGGTTGAAATCAGATTAAAATAAAATACTAAAGAAATATTTTATAGTAGCTTAAGACTTTTTTTTCTCCTGTTTAGCGTGGGAATCACCGTCAGGTATAACTTCAGAGGATGAATGAGGATGAAATGCATGAGTGTAAGTAAAGTGCACTGAAATATAAAATTTATTATAAAAGAATAAAGTAAAAAAGGGGGTTAAAATTCATGTTAATGTAATGCCGAAAAATAATACACTAAAGATCCAGTAAAAATAATACCTGAAGACAAATGAAATCAGTACAAACTACAATTAACGAGGTAAATGAACCTATTTTTTATTTTTTTCTGTTTAGCCTCCGGAACCGCCGTATGTTATTACTTCACAGAATGAATAAGGATGAATGTAAAAAGTATGAATGAAAGTGCAGTCTTGTACAGTTTCAGGTCGACCATTTCTGAGATATGTGGTTAAATGAAACCCAACCATCAAAGAACACCGGTATCCACGATCTACTATTCAAATCCGTATAAAAGTAACTGTATTTTATACGGATACCGTATAAAAGGCAGTTTAAGGGTGATTTGAAAAGGACGTTCAAAGGGTGATTTGAACGTTGGCTCTCGACTTCCAAATCGGCTGATTTGCGAAGACGCGTTCACCACTAGACCAACCCGGTGGATTAGTTTTCAAGACTTGGGGCGTTATATATGAACGGCAATGAAGCTAATTTTTCACCGAACCGACGGATTATATATAGACTATTTATTAATTAATTATAAAGAAGAACGGATACTTCAGAGAGTATTAGGTATTCGTTCTTTGATAATCCTACTAAAGAGCTCACAAATAACCGATTACAGTAACGATAACAATCAAAACGAGACATGTTAAAGGCCAACTTTGTTATAGTTAGGTTTACAGTAGCAATCTATAAACATTCAAACCGATTAAAAAAAAAATAATTAAAACTGTTCGATTCAGTCCTTAAAAAAGCACACAAACTGAAAAAAAAAACGAATTGAAAAAGAAAATGCAAGGTATCTACAACGGGATAATAAGCTGTATATCTATGTTTTACACATTTTATATAAGAAAGATACGTAAAGAAAAATAACTATGAATAAATCGTGATAAAAATGAAGCGACTGAAATTGAAACGAATTAATTCCCTTCATTTTTAAGGAGTGAGATACGCAATTTACAAAAGATTGTCAGAGAATTTGATGCAAAGTGGTATATAGCAATAATACCTAAGATTTGCAAGCACAATATGGAAAGAATATGAAGATACAATCCATTTGAAAACAATTTATGTCGACTCTATCTTTTCCAAAAAGTAATATAATATTCGTACTTACAAGTAAAACACCTGCTGCCTGTCAGAATAAAAAATCTGATGTAGACACCACGTAACTTCCTAGTACGCCTATTAAATTGCATACACACAATTTAAAAAAAATGAAAAGTACATAAAATTTTATCTCATTAATAAGTTCTGATATTTTCTAATATTTATTTTTTTATTCTTATTATTGAATTTTTATTTATTGTATTTTTTTCTACAATCAAAGGTTAATAATTATTAATAAATCAATTCAATTAAATTAAAAAAAAAAGTTAAAAAATGGAGATGAAGTCTGATTCGAACCGATGTGCCTTACCATTGTGTAAGATTCAAATATTTCATTAATTAAAATTTATTTGGCTATAACTCTGGATCCGGTGAAAATAAGTACCACTTATGATATAACGTTGAAAACTCTTAATGAGGGCTTATTACTGCAGTTAAGAAAAAGTCCAAAATCCAAAATTTTTGTATTTTGGGTTTTTTTGGTCACTTCTGGTTCAATTCGATTGCAATCAAAAGGGGAGGTGCACAATTAGACGTTACAACAGTTCTAAATCCAAAATTTCAACATCCTACGGCTAAAATTGTTTCTGAGTTATGCAAGATACATATGCACGTACAGACGTTACACCGAAACTAGTCAAAATGAATTCAGGGATGGTCAAGATGGATATATCCGTTGAAATCTGAAAACTGAAATTTTTCGCCATCACAATACTTCCTTTACTTCGGACAAGGAAGAAAAATTGCTGTTTTATATGAATACTTTACTGGCCCGTCCTAAACAAACACAGAAATTTTAAAATCTCTTTTTTAAAAAAAAACCCACCGATATTAGAAATATCACTCATAGCATATGAATAAATATGGCGTGTAAACAAGCCAGTATTTTTGCTCTATAACACCTCCAAGGAAACAAATGCACACACCATTTTAAATACAATCTGCAGTGCTGAAATATGGAATAATGTAAGAGCTTTTTTTGTTACATTTAGGAACAGAAATGAAAATTGCTTTTTAAGTAGGAATCACGACAGGTTGAAATATTGAAAAGCTTAAAGGGACGGATCAGAATTTTCACAGATAAATAATCTATTTTAAATATAAAATAATAATAATAATATAACAAAAAAAATTGCTGGTCAGTTCTGGGTAAAAAGACCTACTTTTCGTTAATTTTTTATGCGTAATTTTTTACGCAAAAAAATACATAAAACATAAATTAAATGGGAAAACTAATATAGATACAATTTAAAAAATATATATATATTCCGTTTATAAGAAAATCAAATTATTGTAACAGTAATTTGATGAACTAATTAAAAATAACGAAGAGATTCTGTACAAAGCATCAATCAAGTTAAAACTAGCTAACCAGTACGACTCGCTGCATATGCGCGAATGAAAAGTACTCGGTCAACATAACTTCAAATTGAGGTTATGTTGTCTGTTGTCGACCTTAAATTGAGCGTAACTGAAGAACGACTCGACCAATCTTCACCAAATTCTCAAATGCACAACTTCAGATATACTAATGCAGCATATCTAAATTTACATGAAATCGATCCGGTAGAGTTTCAGATTTTCGAGCCAAAAAAGTTATTTGAAATGTTATGAATGTTATTTGGACAGATATAGATGTTACAAACATGAATGTTATTTGTGAAATTTGCGCGCCACAACATTTTACAAATGAGTGGTATGTTCGTTACTCACATACCTTAAAACGTAAAGAAAACTCATCTTCACCCCCTAATCCCGGCATGTGACCGAAACAATACCTTAAATTGAGGTTATATACCTCGAATCGGAAAAAAAATTCAAGCCCATACCCCAATCTCACCGTGCGATCGAAAAAAATACCGCTTTTATTGAAAAGTCGATAGAAAAACCTTTCAGAATAAAGTTTAAGAATCTTTTCTAATGTCCATTAATATAATTTTTATTGATGCAAACATTAACAGCGAATCCATTTTGTTTGAGCTGAACTTAGAAGTTAAAGACGATCAGGTTAATAGGAGCCTGATTTGATTAACTCAAATCTTTACTCTGTTCTACAAAAGTGTACTCGATAATTTCCAAAACACAGAAGCGAATACATCTGTTGCACCACCACCTGTATCGTTGTTCCAATATTACACAGGGGACCTATAGGTTGAATCCATCAACAAAATTACTCAGCATCGAGGCAAGACACTTGCATGAATATTTAATGAAAATATCTAGAGAATGAATTTTAATAAAATACCTTCTCTACAGAATAAAAATGGGAGGAGATATGTAACGTCCTTAAAAAAAAAAAAACGTGAAAATTTATTAAACCATTTAAACGAATTAAAAATAAACTTGAGATGACGGTAAAAAAGTTAACGGAAGAACTCAAAATGTTCTTTTTTTGTACGACAAAAATCACGTATACGGAAAGTATACGTAAATAATATAAACTGTATTATCGGTTAATAATTTGTTTAACTCGACAACTATACACAACGAAATAGTTGTAAAAACAAGGATTAATAAAACAAAATGAACTACTGCATAATGAAAATAAATAAAAAAAAAAAAAAAAACTGACCGGAAAAGAAAATTATAACTTTTTTTAGTATGCAAGACAAATAGGAGTCTACATTATTTATGAAGCGACAAAGACGTTGTACTTACACAGAATTCTCTTGTTCTAGCACTTTTCTTTATACCGAATGAGTTTTTTCTTATTCTTCTTTTTCAACCCTTTGTAGCTTTGTAGAAATATAGTGAGGACAAATCCTTCTACGCTATTATCATCCCATTCCGGGTACTCCAACTCGATCTTTGTCGACGTACCGACATACTTGTAGGATACGGATGATTCATTTCCCTTTTTGGTCTTGTTTTTTTTTTTTTTTATGAAAAGAAATCAGAATAATATTATATAATAAAATAGAAACAACGGATATTATTCAAGAGGTTGGATATTTCGAGCTAATAAATTTATTCGCGATCTGTAACAGCAAAATTTTCAATTTACGGCAAGAACGCCAGCTTACTAGGAACAAAAAAAATTGATCGTAAATAAAATCATTAAAAAAATTCCTCGCCTGCAACATTAGACAAAGATACATTTTATTTTATTTTCATTAGAAAAATACAGAAAGAAAACCACACCCTAATAAATCTTTCTATATTTTTCTAATGAAAATAAAATAAAATGTATCCTTGTCTAATGTTGCAGGCAAGGAATTTTTTTATGGATTTTATTTACGATCAATTTTTTTTGTTCCTAGTAAGCTAGCGTTCTTGCCGTAAATTGAAAATTTTGCTGTTACAGATCGCGAATAAATTTATTAGCTCGAAATATCCAACCTCTTGAATAATATCCGTTGTTTCTATTTTATTATATAATATTATTCTGATTTCTTTTCATAGAAAAAACCACCCTAACGAAATAATAGATTTCTGGACATTTAAGTAGTAGCCTATATCTTAATTCAGTTGAACCGAGATTAACCAAAATAAAAGCAGAACCTATCTGAAATTTATTTTCAAAAACAATCTCGAAGTTATGCCGATTACATTGCTCTAATTACAAAATAATAAAAGAAAACCGCGGCAAAATTTGAAATCGACTCAACTCCTGACCTCCGTGACGGTACGAGAGCGTATAAACATTTAGAAGAAGATTCTGGATTCATACTTAAAAAAAGAACATGTAAATAAAATATATTATAAAAAAATATAAGTAATATATATATTACAATAAAATATAAATACGAAAACAAAAGACTGTCGCACAAAAAAATGAAAATTATGAACTCATTTTTTTTTACGTAGAAAACTGGACAATAAATGTGATAAAAGGGACAGGAGACGAAATAATGATAAAAACCAATAAAATTTAGGCTACTTCAATTGGACATTGTAACGAGGAATTTCAGTATTAAGATTACAAAGGATAAACTGGAAAATTTGATTCGATATTATTTGATTTTTCTTTGGTTGAAAATATCTAGATATTTTGATTCGATATTATTTGATTTTTCTTTGGTTGAAAATATCTAGATATTTTCAACCAGAGCAGACAATTTGGATGCCTTAAAAGGTATCTGTTTGGACTGTGAAGCGCTTAATAACAACTGAAACAAGAGTAATGTAAAACCAAAAATTTAAAAGGAGACGTAATGTTATAGTAAATAATAAATAGACAATTTCTAAAATATAATATCTAGGTTAACTATGAAATTACATAAACGGAAAGAGTATCATACGAAAACTAAGATAAACCCGTCTCAAAACAACGGCAAAGATTCTTTAACGATTTTTCATCTAACAACGTGAAACACAATAGTTATAAAAGGAATAAGATTAACTGTCTTAATTCTTAAATGAGATAAAAAAGATTATTCGAACGGAATCGCATTAAAAGTTAGCAAACTCATCGGTAAAAGTTTGAAATTATTATCGAATTAAGTTTACATTTATTTTAATAATATAAACAATCCCATCATTAAAGGTGAAATTAATTATTCTTTGAAAGTGAATTTATACATTTTGAAATTACAATCGACGGTAAAATTCATCAATTATATTTTAACTAAAAAAAGATTCGTTAACGAAACAAAGCATTTTCGTAAAAACATTTTATCATATCAATAGTCGAGTAAGACTTAAATACAATACTCTGAAGAACTTTGACTATCCACCCGTTTTTTTTTTTTTATTTTCGTTTATGTGTGATTTAGATAAATATTTTGCCTCATACATCCGAAACGATTTAACCTGTTAAGTTTGGTAGGTAGCTTTTGAACTAGGGGATCGATTCCATTAAATATTTAAAGAAAATCCGATGAAGAGGTGTACCGTTATTTAGGAAGGGACTTTGTGTGTCTCAAAGGTTTATTCTTTCTTTCTTTATTGTTTTTGACTATGAACAGAATGTTACAACCAAAAATGAAGATTTGTTTAATATAAATAATACCGGTTCCAGAAAAAAAAATACGGTATTTTAATTTGTTACAATATCGCTTTCATAAGGAGTACAGTGACGATTACGGTTAGAATCTAAAGGGCAAAAACGACAGCTTTAATGTGCGCAAGGCCGTACATTGATTCTCTAACTTTCCGCTTGGCAAACAAGGCGACTTAAACAGAAAAAAGTCTGAATCTGACACAGTTCAAAGTATGTTTTCTAGAAAGTTTAATTATGATCAACAGAGTGAGAATAACATTCATCAATGACTTTCTGTTTGAAACGACCGGATATCCGTGTAAAGTGAACAGTACGGGACGACTGAGAATGTCTGAAGAAAATGTTAAACGTGTCAGGGAGTCTTTCGTGCGTAACCCTAAAATATCTGTTAGGAAGATCGGCCGCGAACTAGCGATGTCGGTGGCGACACAAAATACGTGTCCGTACCGTTTAAAACTTACAGGCTTTCAAGCCAAACCCACTGGGTTGGTCTAGTGGTGAACGCGTCTTCGAAAATCAGTTGATTTCGAAGTCGAGAGTTCCAACGTTCAAGTCCTAGTAAAGGCAGTTGTTACTTTCATATGGATTTGAATACTAGATCGTGAATACTCGTGATCTTTAGTGGTTGGCTTTCGATTAACCACAAATCTCAGAAATGATCGACCTGAGACTGTACAAGACTATACTTCTCTTACACTCACACATATCATCGTACTTCATCTCTCAAGAAATACTTGATGGTGATTCCCGGAGGCTAAAACGAAAAAGGCTTTGAAGCCTATTGACTACACTGAATGAGCCGACTTCGCGATCGAAATGTTGCAGTATGAAGTTGACGTTCTTGATCGTATAGTGATGAGTTAACATTTAAACTTAGTGAAAAAGTTATTGCATATAATGTACGAATCTGGGGGTCAAAAAATCCCGTGAAGTCTTACAGTGCGAAAGGGACTATCCAAAATTAAATGTTTTCTGTGCGATAGCCTGACAAGTTTACAAGCCGTTCTTTTTTACTAAGGAAGCAATAACAGGAGTTGCTTATTTTGATACAATGGTACACGACTCTTTTCTCAATCGCAAGACCGGAGAATTTAATTTAGCAATAAAATTGTGTGCTTCCTTACTGGCGTAACTGTATAAGCTCGGTTGAATGATGTTTACCCCGATCGCTGGATCGGTCGGCACGGACTTGATCTTGCTTTGCCGTGGCTTCCAAGATCACCCGATCTGACCCCGTGAGATTTATTCCTTAGTTATTTTATAAAGGATTTTATACACGCGCCTCCGCTAGTTACTGATTACCCGATTTGAAGCGCAAAATCAAAGCGGCTGTCGCTTCGATTACTCCATAAATGCCGGTTAACGTACGGAACAAACTATCATATCGGTTGGATAAGTGCCGCGTGACGAATTCGCTCAGGGAAAACCGGCAAGAGTTATTCTTTCATTTTTTAGGGTTTTTATTTCATTATTGTAAATCAAAATTTAGATATATTAAGCCGCTTTAATACCCCACGAAGCTGTTGTAGCCGAACCAATTAAGGCAAGAGTTTTAAAACCCCGATAATATTTTTTGTACATCCATTATCTTTTACATCCCCCCCCCCACATCCCAGAGCCGGACATCCGATTAAGTATACTCGACTCGGGGACGTGTCCTTTCCGGATCTTTTAACTGCCTGCCTCTAATTTCCGACGGAAGATACCAAGCCCGGCTATGCCTTTCCCAGCCAACCCCCCCCCCCCCCCCGCCGGAGCCGGGTCTCGGTCTTTTCTTTTGCCAGCCTCAAACCGACGGCGCAGGAGCCGGAGCCGCCGAAGTATATCCGGGATTCCACACCGACGGCCGGGTCTCGGTCTTTTCATTAATCCACACCTAACGGACCCCAGGAGTCTCCGCTCCATCACGGGAACCCACACACCAGGGCATGTGAGCCCTAAGGAACGGGGCTGTCGCCCTGCCCTGCTATAAACTAAAACCCTCACTATTCCAGTCGTCTTGAATCATCTTCTTTTATTCTGAGGACTGCTCTTGCAAATATTGCAGAATCATGCCAGTTCCCGGACTTAGCCAAGAGCCACTCCGAGATCTGCTCCGGTCGGGTATGTATCAGTCCTGCATTTATACGATCTTCCTCCCATCGTCTGCAAACGAAAATAGTGTGTTCGGCATCGTCAACCGCATCGCAATAATAGCAGATGGGCGACTCTCTCCTGCCAAACCTATGCAGGTACAAACGCACCATGTCCCGACATGAGTTGCGTTGTGTGGTAATCTAATTCGCCATGAGAGCGACCTAGCCAAGCATGCAGGTCCGGGATAATTCTTCTGGTCTATGCGGCCACTGCTAAACCTGCCCATGCCACCTTCCATTGTTCTCGTATAATAGAATTGGCCTCAACTTTGGCTACACCGGACGCCCTTAGTTTTCGTCCTTTAATCTGCAATTCTATCGGGGGCACCGAAGAAAGCACGCACAGTGCATTCCTTGTCAAGCAAAGAGACCTCGCAAGGCACGGATAGTTGTTTCCACTCTGTCGCAGATTTATGGCCATATGACTGAGTATTTGAGGTGTTTATCCAGTAACACTCCTAGATATTTAGCTCTTTTCACCTCGACAATTGCCTCTCCTGTCAGGCGCAGATTCAACCTTCTGAGTATCCTCCTACCAGTGAAAAGCATACTCTTGCCTTTGGAAGGAGAGACTTTCAAACTGTTGTTGACGAGCAATTAATTCACTAATTCTAAAGTAACATTCTCCTTGTCCTCCACTTCATGTGAGGTACTACCTCCACTAGCAGCGAGATGTCCGCGTATCCTACGACATTCACCCCCGACGGAAATTGAAGTCGGAAAATCTTTTACATACGCAAAACTAAATTAACGTTGGTGCAAAATTATCCTAGATGGAATTTATACTTTTTTCCAAATTATAAAAACCTACAACTGATTAAAAATAAGTATATGCTCCCCGTTACAATAAAGAACAATAAACTAAATGCGAATTAACATAACATAAAAAAAAACCAAGACATATTGTGTTCATTTCTACGACATTAAATAAAAAATCAAGGTACGTAAACAATTAAGCTTTTTTGTTTCTATATTTTGATGAGAATTTTTATAGTCAATTAAAATTTCTCAAAGATTTTTATTATTATCATTTCGTATATGTTGTTTACTAAAATATCTTTTTGGCTTTCTCATAACCAAATAGGGCCTATTTCTCAATAAAAATGAAATTATATACACTTGAAAATTACGTAAAGTAAGCTCAATAATTCAAGATATTTAACAATATACAAAACATCGGTGAAAAAAACAAAGAATTTCGTGATACAAATAACTTTAATTAATTTTTCGTTCGTCTCCTCTACTCGTACAGGCTTAATAGGAACGTTCTTAAATATTTGTTAGATAATCGAATCACTAATGTGCATTTATTAAACGTGAAATCGAACAGTACTATGTAATCGTATTTTTAACCCTTATACTCGTATAAATTAATTTTAAAAAAACCCATACGACATTTAGGAAAGATGCCAAAATAATAATAGTTAAGAACAGAGAGATCACATTCAACATTTTGATAAACAAACAAATAAATTCTGAGTTCATCGGCATACATGACAAATACGAGTGTTCAGTCCAAAAGTTTATTGAATTACTAACCGTTTCTTAACTAATGCTAAGTATAAATATAAAGTCAAAAGTTATAGCAATTTTGACATTAAAATTTCTGTAACAGACTTCTAAGTCGGAAATATATTTTAAATACAGTTATCCACACGTTCAAAATATTTTAGACACGTAACTTAATAATATAACATCAATCGATACAATATAATTCTAACTCAAAAACGAATTTTGACCGTTGAAGAATTAAATTGATATTAGCGATACTTCCTCGTTGAATTAGTAAAAAGGTAATTAATGAAACTTAATAATGCGATGAAGTCACGTTATCCAATTTAAACAATTTTTTAGCTTTACGTTACTGTACATAAAAACTACTATTTACTCTAATTCTTATTAAATTCTCTAATCTCGCTTTTTAAAGCACTATCTGTAGAAAAAAAAAGAATCGTTGGAATTTCGAAGATTTTTTTCTTTGTATTATCCAATGAGTTTATAGTCTACAACGAAAAAAATCATTCAGCTAGGAAACTTGTATTTTTTAATTTATTTTTATCTTTAATGGTATTAAGGCAGCTACACTAACATTCATTTGAAACCGAGCTTTGTTGAGAAAACAGACGACCCGAAAGAAATTTTTCACACCAAATACGCTTGTAAATTAACTAATAATAAAAATATATTAACGTATATTACTCGGAAAAACTATTAAGTATGATACGAGAAAACAACAAACGTTCTTTTAGTAAAAACACGAAATTAGTCTTATATGAAAAGGTAAAAAAAATTTCACGTGACTAGTAGACTAGTTTAAGCGCAATTTTAAAAGAACGAAGACGTAGCTTTTTTTAGTTTCAGATTTATAAGATACAAAGAGGTTCAAGTTTATTTTTTTCAGTAAAAACTTTATTCACTATTATTCTGTGTACAAGACGTGACAAGGTAGCAAAACCATAACTTCCAAGCGACAACGAGTTAGAGAAAACGCAATAGACTACGTGATACTATTGACGTTAAGTTAAAGAATAGTAACAAAATTTTATACATGCAGAAGAACCTAATATTAAACGTAAACATTTTAAGTAGCGCATGATCTTTTTTTACAAAAAAAAAATTTTACACTCGCACAACTATTTTTCCAATATACATTAATTTATACAAGAAAGATGGAGGTATTGTTTTTTTTTTTTATAAATAACCCACCACATTCAGCAATGCATGTTAATTCAACATTAAAGAAAAAACCACAGTCAAATTTTGAAAAAACAATACTTCAGAACGTACTAACCACTACAGAGAAAAAACTAAGAAAAATTTACATAAATCTACAAAATGCGAGTACCTAACTAAAAAATAGTTATTTTAGTTAAAAATAAGTATTTTGAACCAAAATTAACTGTTATTTACAAATACTAAATTTAAAATTTTGAAAAATCTATATTACTAAAAGGAGCTTACTCACAAAGTTACAGTAATTCCTGCGGTTACGATACATCGTGATATGGAAAAAATATAAACTCTACTTGAAGATGTGAAAATCAAAATGATGACCGATTTCAGGATGTAATGTTTAAAACTTAGAACGTTTTAAGACGCACTGAAATGCTATCAAAAATTACCACTCTGTAGTAATAATTATTTTTACAAAGTATAAAAAACAAATTTTTTAATATCGCCTGTTTTACTGGCTAACCAATTATAAACAGTTTTTTTTTCTGTTTTAAAGGTCAAGTAGGAAATGAATCTCGTTTACATAAATTTCTAATCCTTCGAGTGATATCAAATAGTACCATTTTCTTCGGAAGATAAAAGCGTAAAAAAATCTTATAAAAAAATTGTTTTCGTTCTTTCTCTATAAATCTTTATAGTATTACAGGGGAAAAACTATACACAAATGTTACAAATTGTAACAAATGTAGTACAAATAAATTAACCGTTATACCAAGGATACACATCTTTATAATTTGTTGACAAGGGTATTACACGTTGTATACAGCTTACGCCGGAGATTTATTAAAACCGAGATGAACCGAGCATCTGAATAATCGACTGATCACATCGTGCACGCTTGGAATCCGCCAACCTTTGTGCAAGCAAGCGTTATTAACATAAGAGAAATTTATCAAGATTAACTATAGTCGAAGGATTTGGTATCGATATGAATTTAATAATATTAGTTTACATCACCGAGATAACTACTTACGATAATTAAATCGATAAGCAACGTAAACGGAACAAAGTATTAATTACCCGTTTCAAAGAGAAACAAGACTTCTGATGAAAGAGAAGAAATGTTACGGAAGGAAAACGATTTAATTGAGACTGCCGCAACGGTAGACAAATTTTCACATTAAAAATCTGCTCTAAGACAATCTAGAAACGAATTTCACATCCTGAAGTGTAAAACGAAAACCGTGAATTCACGGTTGTAAAGGAGATGAATTCACAAGTGTAAAACAGCAGTGAACGTATACGTTATAGACAGATTATCTATGTAAAAGAAATTCAAGTCGACCGAATATTTTTTTCTGTCGTTATATTCTCTAAAACGTAACGACAAAAATCACACTTCGGTAGTTAGTTTCATCCAAATTAGCGATTTCTGAATGGCGTCGATAATTGAGTTTCAACAGTTAATGTATGCCGGTAACATTGATAATCGAACTTTAAACGTTTTTAGGATATTCTTTAACCGGATTAAGACTAGAGTCAAACAGGATCGTAGAAAAGCCGATGTACGACAATGACAACCGCTCGCTAAATCACGTGTTAAAACTGACATTTTATATTTTTTAATCCGATAACTCCTTCAATAAACTTTTGCGATGCAGCTAAGTACACAATTTTAAAAAATCCCTTTCGGCACGCCGGGAGGCGGAGGTAGATTTCAATGGTGCTAAATAGGTGATAAAAAAGATTTCCACCTTAAAGTTAACAAAAACTTCAAATTTACTTAATACGACAATAATTGTATGTAAAAAATAATTTTACATGTTTATCAGACGACAAACCCCATCTTCTTATATAATTCTAGCAAAAATTTGGTCATCTCTTGCCGTAAGGGTTGGTCATATCAAATATTGTTTCAGATGTTTTAGGTAATGTTTAGAAGACTAACGACCACGTTATTCGATTAACGTAGTATCGAATCGGTTAACGATTC